>NW_017727793.1:355965-381172 GCF_001865875.1 Lupinus angustifolius | reverse complement strand
CTTGGTGCCTATTTTAGCTCAAGCGAGAGCTGTCTCGCCCCTAGCTAAAACACTCGTTTTCTATAGACAATTCTCGCTCAAGCGAGAAGAGCCTGAATATCTTTTTAATTACTTTTCTCAAGGAAAATATTTCTCATTTATATCACATGTTTTTCAACCTTGAATTTAACAATTATCACATACATATCATTCCCTTAATAATCATTCCCATAATAATCATTCAAATATTATAATTCAAGAGTAAACATGATATTTGCATATATAAACATTACATAAATCGGTATAAGAAATATTGTTGTACTTAATCCAAACAAACAGACAATTGATTAAGTACAAGCTTTCTTAATACCCAAGACAACTCCAAACTTGTGAGGGAGTTTGGAGGTCCAGATGCATATTCGGACACCACTGTGTCATGATGTTTTCTCCCTCACCTGAGTGTGTCGGGGCACAAGGTTCTCTGTTTGCAGGTGAGCTTACTTGATCCGATCTCCTCTCGAACTCTTCATTACGCCAAAATCACGTTAATTAGTTTAACTGACGATAATTATTATACTTATGAAATAACTTTTTATGTGAAGATAGAACTTTCGATTTAAAATGAATTTAATTGCTTCCGTCCATCCGATTCAAGGTTGAATATCCTTGAATCATCATTTGTCATTGAAAGTCTTAAAATCAAATAACACTCTTTAAAGTAAGATTTTCAATAAAACTTATACCAGAATTATGTCGTAATCTGTGGATATACACTAGGCTAATTCCCAGGAAATAGAGGTGGGTTGTAAAGACACCCTTAAATACCAAGTCTTTCTTTAGACAGAACCTTTCTAGACATGTATTCTCACTTCATTACATTTTTCCGATAGTTCATAAATCTTATTTTTTGTAAATAAAACATTTTTACTAAAACTAACCTTTTAAAATAAGATCATTAAGCTAGACTTATCATTTTTAAATTAAGTCAATTTAAACAAAATCAATACTTTTTAAGTAAATCTTACCATTTTAAAGTAAGTTCACTTAACTAAGATTCAACATTTTTAAATCATTTTACCATCTAAGACTTCATAACACTTTAAGTTTATAAAGTCAAGACTTTTAGGTAAATCTCATTATTTCAAGTATACTACTAAAACAAATTTTCATGAAAATCTTAACACCTCCTAATTTTTTAGGAAAAAACCTCAAGGGTTAGTAAGTGTTAATTTCATAGTCATGAAAAAGAATGACTCTTAATTTAATATTTTACACTAAACATCTTTTAGTTATTCTTACCACTTTAAAGTAAGTTAACTAAAATAAATACAACAACTTTTCATGAACATCTTAACACCTCCTAATATTTTAGGAAAAACTTCAAGGGTTAGTAAGTGTTAATTTCATAGTCATGAAAATAAATCCTAAGGTAAGACTTTCTACTACTTTAATATCCAAAACTTCATAACACTTTAAGTTTATGAAGTCAAGAGTTTAATAAATCATATTTTATCCCAAATATTTATTTTAACTTGGAAATCAAAGAGTAAAATATGCTAAACCATTTTTAAACATAATACTTTCTAAAAATAAAACATTTTTAACAACAACTTATCAACATCATAAACTTTCAAGAATAAAATACAAACTTTTTCCTAAACACATTAAAGGTTCCTTTGATGTTAAAATCATCACCTTTAAACATATTCAAATACTAACAATAATTTCTAATATTTCCCAACAAATAACTCATCTAACCTTGTCCAAAGATATAGTTTTTCCATCTAAGAACAAGGAAGAAATTTCAAGATTTACAAAGGTCAAAAACTACATAAAGGTTCACATGATTTTATTATCATCCCCTTTAGTTATGCCTTCATAAAATACTTAAAGAACAAATATAAACTCTACTTTATAAACAACATAATAAAAGCTCATAACTTTCTATGAAGTATGAGAAGAAGATGAAGAAGAAACATAAAAGACTACCTTAGTTTGTATAGGAAATTTAGTGTAAAAATGAGAGAATGTGGTGGGGTATTTATAGGAGAGCCTCACCCTCATCAAATCATAAAATTTAATGCAAGGTAAGTAGATTTAGACTAGCATAGGTGATGTGTTTAATGGTGGTGGAGTGAGAGGATTTATTGAGTAATTTTGGGGATAGTAAATCAAGGCATTAATGAGTGAAATCTATAAGATTTAGTAGGTAGATTTTGTGAAGTGACTCATGCGACGCGACGACTTCGGCGAAACGCACGCGATTAAAACCATGCTCGAGTATTGTCGGCCAATATTCGAGTAGCCAAAAATGATCGCCCGATTTTACTTTACGGTTGGAACTTCAAATTTCGGCATTCCGAGTGAAAATATTTTAGAAAATAGTTATGGACCAACTCAGGGTCTATCTGGACTCGAAATGTGATTACAAAGCCAACGACGTGATTGGAATTCGATTCCGAGTTACAGAACTCAAAAACCACTTTTTGAGCCGTACCGGATGAGATTCGGCCCCGACAGCGGTCCAAAACCGACTGTCTCCGAAAATCATGAAAATTTACCACCAAGTTTAAAATAGAATTACAAGATTAAAACTCAACTAGAGTTTCGTTTAATTATTTACCCAAAATTCCCAGAAATTCATTTTCGAAAATATAATTAATAAAAATATTAATAAAATCTTATGATTTAAAATCGTAAAATTTGCGGTGTTACACAAGGTGACATGTATATATGCAGTCAATATATTGTTTGATTTTATCTATGTCTTGTACTTGAGATGATGTTTCTTTTTATGTTGGAATATTAGCAACAACTACCCGATCATAACCTTTATTATTATATTTGAATATGTACTTGATTGAAGTGCTTTGATTATACTATTCCATGTTGATATGTGTTTGATACTTCAAAAGTAATTTTCGATTATAAGGGACAATATGATGATTGTCAAGAATAACATCATTTTTATCAATGGTTTGCACATTGTCACTTCTCCTATAAATAAGATACTTGTTGGGATTCTTGAAACATATTACTCTGTTAGTCCCACATTATCTAGTATTGAAATAGAGTAGAGTAACTAATGTTATATTGTTATTTATTAGACTCAAGTTCCTTGTTATAATGTGCACCAAATATAAGCACCAAATAGAATCACCCCAAGGGCAGGTGGGCCCATGCATCATGTCCTAGGGTTTGTAATCCTCATTCTCTAATAATATTTTGATAGCCACTCAGCACTCCTAGTAATGTAGGTACAATTGGCCGAACCCCATTACCAAATTCTCTTGTTTTCTTCACTTATATTTATTCTATGACTGTATTTGTTTGCTTGTGGTCAACATTGCACAACGATCGCTTCCGATGCACCAACAATTAGTATCAGAGGCAATTGGTAGAACTTTTAACCTAGATGTTAGATAATGGCTAAAGAGGGTGAAAGGGTGATGGCTAGGCAAGGTGTGTCAAAGATAGTGGCAAAGATAGAGTAGATGAGTTGAAGACGAAGAAAACATGGTGAATCTATGATGGGGGCAATATATGTTGATCCAGAATCCTAGAAATTCATGTACTAGATTATGATCAAGGTGGAGATAGGGACTAGTGTTGAGTTTAACCTAGAGACAAGTGTTAATAATATCTCTCTAGATGTTGAGAGAATGTTCTCATTTGAGATGAGCAATGAAATATCCTAATGGCGTATCTGGGACATCATAGTGAAGTGAATGATGTTAATTGTTAGCAGATCCTCAAAAGCACAGAGACACTGACTTTGATGTAGGGTGTAAGATTGGCATTGGCTTTGATGCAAGTTGTAACACAAGCATTGGTAGAGATGCATGGGTGTAACATGGGCACTGGATTAGATACAAAGATGTGACAAAGACATTAGTTAGCATTGACGCAAGGTGTATGATGTGGGTATACTCCTTATGGTGGAGTATGATAGTTCTTTTGAACTAGGATTGTTAGAGTAGACAATGGTGGTAGCGGTTGAGGATTCCCAAGGAAGCTCCAAGGTTCAGTTTGACTGAGTATTGAAGAGGATGATTGTTGGTGAACTTTTATGTAGAGGTTCCAATATATCGAAAGACTTCTTAGCAATAGGTGGCTAGGTAGCATGTTCCATTTGATGGCGGTACGTGAAGCTACACTACAACTTTGGAGTGTTAGGCTCTTAGTAACATCGTCAAGGATACTCATAAGGTTTATACTGTAGGGGAGTAGTTAAAGAGAATTAGACATTGAACAAGGTGGAGTTATATATTCGCTAAGGTGAAGATTCTTGTGTAGATTTCCTAAGGACTGAGATATTCGTCTATTTCAGTCAAGGTGGAGATTGTTGGGATGCTTGAAATATGTTATTTTGCTAGTCCCACATTGTCTAGTATTGGAATATAGTAGAGTAACTAATGTTATATTATTAGACTCAAGTCCCTTGTTATAATGTGCGCCAAATATAAGCACCAAATAGAAACACCTGGGCAGGTGGGCCCATGGGTGTGCTATGGTTTATAATCTTTATTCTCTAATAATATTTTGGTAGCCGCTCAACACTCCTAGGGATGTAGGCACAATTGGGCGAACCCCGTTACCAAATTCTCTTGTCTTCTTCACTTCTATTTATTCTATGCCTTTATTTGATTGTTTATGGTCAATGTTGCGCAACGATCACTTCTGTTGCGCAATGATCGCTTCTATTGTACCAACAATACCCATCTTGGTCAACAATTGTATGTTGTTGGAAATTTTTTGGATAGTACTTCATGCACTTTCCATTGTTCATACAAGGTGATTTAATGTATGCACTTCCACAAGGACCATCAACCATATGAGACTTAACCAATTCATATAGTTGTTAATCTTTAATGGCATTTGGTATTTTAGCTGTAATTATCTTATCTATGTCTTTTGTCAATGGGTACTTCGAAGACGGATGTAAGAATAATAGAATATGAGCATAAGACAATCCCCTTTTCCGAAACTCTATTGTGTACATATCTGCAATGTAAAAAAATGATACATTCAAAATGTTATTAATATGGATGACAATACAAATTTAAATAATAAGAAATAAAAAAATGTGTTTAGGGAAAACCAACAATGCTACAAATTTGTCTACCTCCATTAAGTTTGTCTTCCTCCATCATACAATAACCATCAACGAGAAATTGTTGAAATAATATCCTTGACCTTAATAGTGTTTGTGCCTCTCCTTTTCTACCTTGCAAACGAAAACACATCCCATCTTTAATAGTAGATCTATTTCTTTTGTATTGCCTAGAACATCTATAGTTGTAGCATACATCATGTCTGTATCCATACTCACCATAAAGAAATAGAAGAGGATATTGATAACCAAGATAACTTGTGTGTAACTCATTTATCATTTAAGTTTACCACTTAGTTTTCGAAAACTATGTCTCTCCTTGAAGGATTATCAACATCACCAACAATAGTAGCAGCTACTTCAGAAACAGTTGGGAGGTTATAAATTCTACCATCGGAAATCAACTTGAGCTTAAGGTCACCAATCACTGAATGTTCGTAAAGCTCCTTGGCCATCCTGAATGATTTAACATGTATATGATGTTTATCCAACATCGTAAACAATGCAAACAAAATTTGTTGGTGCAATTGCCCATCATTCCTATAAGAAAGAACATTTTGTATTACACCTCATTCAAAAGTTTAAACATGTATAATTGGTTACATTATAAGTACAATAATAAAACATACCTTAATCCTACAAGCCTATCTTTTATTTCATTCTCTATGTCATATATGTAGAGTTGTGCAAACTTGGGACTATTTCCAGGCATTAGCAACAAACTAACAATTAGATGACATGTTTGACCTTGTATTATAAATGAAGGTCGGCCTCTTCCATCATTGAAGGACTTGTCGATTTTTGCTCTTGGGATGTGAAAACAAACATCATATTATAGGCTCTAATATATCGTTGATGGTTCTTGTTGTCATTTGAGTTGTTATCAAATAAAAAATGTTGTAATGTAAGAGGAGGAGGAGGCATCAATAATGGAAGTTGAATTTTTCCAACACTACAACATAGTTGGAATTTAGGATTTTTTTCGAGTTTTCAGTTTCTCTATCCTTTGCTCCACAATAACAACATTCATATAGGGTCACCAATATCAAAATATCCTGTAAATAGAATAAGAATAAATATTATACAAATGCAAACTACTTAACAAAGACGAGCTTTGGATTATTACATGTGCTTTCTTGAGTTTCTTCTATTGGGCTATCGCTTGCACATGTATCATCTTCCTATGATATACTTTGGTTATCATCTATATTTACCAAAAATATAAATACATTATTATTTATGAAAAAAATAAATATCAATGATCTAATTTAAAGACAATTTATGTAAAAAAAATATAAGTAAAGGTAGTTTATTATTACCATGAACAACACTTATGTCACCATCTACAGAATTATCAACTGATACAATATACGAAGATTCATAAATATTATCTGTAATAGTATGTCATACATACTTCAAAGGTTGTAGCAATTATTTGTGTATGTGTGCTAGGATTGACACAAAAACATGACCCAATTAATGATGCCATAGAGGCATGAGCATTGTTTTGATGGTTGTCTTGTACTTCATAGAACTTACTAAACAAATCAAAATTCATTAATGACCTTTGGATTGCACTCATTTTAGATAGTGTGAAAACCTAATTTTGTCTACTCCAAAAATACTTTAAAATCAATTTTTTCATAAATAAATCTTTGAATCTTTGAAGATTTGCTTTCATAAAAAATTGATCATCAAATAAATTAAAGAATGCAATATGGAAGATGCAAACCATATCAAATTAAATAATTTTCATATCAATTTGATTAGGTTGCATGAATTGCTTTGATAATAATTAAATCTTTAAAGATTCAACTTCATTCAACGATTGCAATCTCAAAATTTGTGAATCAAATCAAATAAATTCAATATTAATATAGTTAGGGTTGCAAATTTAAGCAAGAATAGCAATCAGAATAAGTTAATAATAACAATTGACATTTTTGTTTTTAGGGGTTATTATTGACCACATAATAACTTAGTATCAACCAAATTTTCGTTTTTATATTTAAACAAAATTTGAAAATGGTTTTAAGTGAATTAAAGATCAATTATTAGTCTTTCTATCGAGGGAAATTCCTATTTAAAAGATCACATGTCAATTCCCCTCTCTAATTTTGTTTTCTTAATTAAATAAAAAGGACACTAAATGTATCTTTGTGTACTAGTGGTGTAAGACCTTACTGGATCTTCAAGGTCATGAGTTCGATTCATGAGAAAGATACTTGTTGGGATGGACAGCCACGAACCCGAAAGGGATTAGTTCCTTACCCAAAAAGGTGAAGAGATACCCTTAGTAGTATAATTTTTTTATCTTTTTATGATTCTCTATAATTCAAATGGTTGTTTTTCACCAAATGGTAGATAATACGATAATTCTAGAATTTCGTAGTAACACTATAAAATTTATGCCAAAAAAAAAAGAGTTCCCCATTCTATTAAGTTTTTAAGGTCAACTAGTTATTTTCTACTCACTTTGGGGTGTTAGGATAATTTTTAAGCTTTATAAAAACTATTAAATTTTTTTATCACAAAATGATATTTTTTAGGTGTACATGAAAAAAAATAACTATTTCGGACTTGTGAATTTATTGTGATATTGAAATTCGAATTTCAATATTAATAATATAAAGAGGTGTTGGAATATAAATTTTATAGTAAGTGATGAAATTCCTTTCAAAAGGATAGAAATCATACAATTAAAGACAAATGCCTAATACTTCATAATGAGTTATAATCACCTTTCCAAAGGCTATAACACAAAAATGTACCTCTCCCCATTTTACATACTCTTGTGGATTTCATTGTTTTAGAGAGATTCACCTTCCCTCTAATCTCATACAAACAAACTCAGCACAAAAAAACAAATTATGCTTCTTCTATTTCCACCTCCCAGCAACTAACTCTTCTAAAATTCCACAGCTTCCTTCAAAAACCAAACACACACTCACACATCACGCATTATTATAGCAACGAGTCTCTGCAAAAACCACTCTTCACCCTTCAACTTTATCACCAATCATTTTCATTCCATTCATCAACCGCCACCAACCCTACTTTTTTCTATGAATATTACACAAGCCATACTCATACAAAGTTATACACACAACCCCTTTAACTATAGATCAAAGTGTCCTCCCATGGACGCAATGTAGGTAATGCATGATGAGGATCCACACAACCTTCCGATCTTAGTCGGCATTTCAATCATTTTTTAGGCAGTAAGTACAATACATTTTGTCATTACATCTATTTATTCATTTATGTTAAATAATCACAACAATAATTTCATTAGTATATCAATGAGAATTCATTGACAGCACAATTTGTAATATGTATTGTTAATTGGCATTTTAGTAAAAGGAAATTCTTTTTTATATTATAGTAACTGATACATTAAGGTTAAATAGTTTATGTAAAATTTCAAAATTTTTTATTAAACACTAAAAGCTTTTACAAAAACCGAATTGGAATGTAGTTTACCTTTGATTTATTCTCCAATGGTGAATCACAAATGTAAAAGGAGAAGAGGAAGATGTTGAAGACTATTGCCCTTTGTTTGTGAAGATTTGTTTGGCTACTTTCTCTACTCTTTTTTTTCTATACCTTTGTTTCCGCTTTTTATTTGAGGGGGAAATGACTTGCTTGAGAGATGATATTGTTATTGGTATTGCATAATAAATAACTATTACACTTCAATTTCTTTACTTTGTCATAACTTCATTCCTAATCATTAGTAGGTGAGTTTCTTATTTCACCCAGTTTTGATTTTTTTTTTAAATTCTCTGATTGTTGGGCTTTTCATTTAGCAGGGAAACAAATTGTTTTACTTTGTTTTTGCCTTTGTTGTCCACCTACTCTAACCTCTGTTGGGATTTTGATGATGAATCGAAATTGAATTAACAAATGTATGAGAAGCAAGTTTATGAATGTACTCATTTTTGTTTCACATTAAAACTACTGAATTTACATTTTACAAATAATACTACTTTAAAATACGTTTTTAAACACCATATTTAGCTTTGGTTTATACTTGAATGGTGAGATTTTTTCAAAATAAATTCAGGTTTCTTTTCCATCATTCTATAACCTGACATTGTTGAAATAATATTTATAAGTTACGACATTTCTAAGTATGGTAGCATTTCATAACCATAACCATTGTCACCCACATTGATATAGTAACTTAAGGAGAAATGAATAACATAAATGTGAAAATTCAATTACACTCAACCATTACATTGTGAAATCCCAAAATAACAGTAACCAAACACCAACATATTTAACACAGAATTAAAGTAAAGCCCACATTGCTGACATGCTTAACACTCTTCATAGAAGATATTTGTGCAAACATAAGATCTTGGACATCCTCAAACAGGAAATTAGAGTCAGGCCTCTTCATAGGAGTCACATATGCTAGATAATCGGGATCATAATCAGCACAACCTGATAATGAATGCTATGTAATTTCTTTTCTCCATATGAATGAATGTTAAGCATTATCCACTAAATAAAACATGTAAGATAGGTCAATTTTTATAACATTGGTTTACACATTCAAACCCATCATCTTCCTTGGCTATTTTAGCAGTAGTTTTTCCCTTCTCATCAGTCCTTGTGTCCTACATATATTTTGACAATCAATTTTTTTATATTGGAAGACAATGCAAGAACAAGTTAGTTTTTATAAACAAAAACAAAATTACAATATCTGATATAATTATGTCCAATAAGCATGCAATAAGTTGGAGTCCTCTGAAACTTGTACCAACACTTTTGAAACCATATCATCCACAGCTTGTGGAAGTTCACCCTCCTAGATAGAAAACAAAGCTAAAAGTAAATAATCACAAACTTCAATGAATCAATAAATACATGTGCATTGAATTAGATTAAATATTACTGATATCAAAAGTTCTTGAAAGTCAGCAGTGGGTTGTTTTATCAATTGCTCGCACTCACGGTTCCATAACACAAACTTCATGGTGTCATTACTGTAGCTAACCAGAACATCTACCATATACCTCCATCAAGGAATGTTAGCTTATCAATAGAATAAAGATATGTACACTGTTAATAAATAAATACATCATCTTCAAACAATACAACTTGTATATCTTGCGGCAACTTCTTGTAAGTACTTTATGTAGAAAATTCCTTATGATTGGCGAAATACTAATCCTAGGATCTTGAATCTCATGATTCACACACATATATATATATAAAACAATTATACAAGATCATATATGAATCCATGTTCTCCGATCTACTCCTTTGATATATTTTTCCAGAGAGTTTTGGTACGATGGTCTTCCTTAACCAAATCTTAATTCCTTTTGGGACCTTCATTTTCTCTCTAATGGAGAGATGTAAAAACTATTTATGATTTGTTGTATTGGTGTTGGAATGCTTGATATATGTTATTGTGTTAGTCCCACATTGTCTAGTATTAGAATAGAATAGAGTAACCAATGTTATATATTGGACTCAAGTCCCTTGTTATAATGTGCATCAGATATAAGCACCAAATAGAAATACATCATGGGCAGGTGGGCCCATGGGTGTGCTAGGGTTTGTAATCCTTATTCTCTAATAATATCGTGGTAGCCGCTTAGCGCTTCCGGTGACGTAGGCACAATTGGCCGAACCCCGTTAACAAATTCTCTTGTTTCTTCTCTTTTATTTATTCTATGCACATTATTTGATTGCTTGTGGCCAACATTGCGCAACGATCGCTTCTGCTGCACCAACAATTGGTATCAGAGCCAATTAGTAGATGACTCTTAACCCAGACATCAGATAATGGCTAAAGAGGGTGGCTAAAGAGGGTGAAGGTGTGATGGCTAGACAAGGTGCATCAAAGATAATGGCAAAGATATAATAGATGAGTTGAAGGATAAGGAAACATGGTAGAATAGTGGTGTGGGTGATGTATGTGTTGATCCAGAACCACATAAGTTCATGTATTGGGTTAGGATCAAGGTGGAGATAGGGACTCATGTGATGAGTTTAACCTAGAGACAGATGCTGACAATATCTCTCTAGATATTGAGAGAATATTCTCATTTGATATGAGAAGTGGAATATCCTAATGGCGTGTCTGAGACGTCATAGTGAAAGATGTTAATTGTTAGCAAATCCGCAAAAGCACATAGGCGCTGACTGACTGCGATGTAAGGTGTAACATGGGCATTGACTTTGATGCAAGTTGTAACACGAGCATTGGTAGAGATGCAGGGTGTGACATGGGCATTGGCTTGGATGCAAGGATGTGCACAAACATTGATTAGCATTGACGCAAGGTGTCTATTATGGGTATACTCCTTATGGTGGAGTATGATAGTTCTTTTGAACTAGGATTGTTGGAGTAGACAATGGTGATAGCGGTTGAGGCTTTCCAAGGAAGCTCCAAAGTTCAGTTTGACTGAGTATTGAATAGGACGATTGTTGGTGAAATTTTGTGTAGATGTTCCAATATATCGAAAGACTTCCTAGTAATAGGTGGTTAGGCGGCGTGTTCCATTTGATGATGATACGAGAAGCTGCACTACAAGTTTGGAGAGCTAGGCTCTTGGTAACATCGTCAAGGATACTCAGAAGGTCTATGCTATAGGGGAGCAGTTAAAGAGAATTAGACATTGAACAAGGTGGAGTCATATATTCGCTAGGGTGAAGATTCTTCTGTAGATTTCCTAAGGAGCGAGATATTCGTCTATTTCAATCAAGATGCAGATTGTTAGGATGCTTGAAATATGTTATTGTGCTAGTCCCACATTGTCTAGTATTGGAATAGAATAGAGTAATCAATGTTATATATTGGACTCAAGTACCTTGTTATAATGTGCATCAGATATAAGCACCAAATAAAAACACCCCATGGGCTGGTGGGCCTATGAGTGTGCTAGGGTTTGTAATCATTATTCTCTAATAATATCTTGGTACCCGCTTAATGCTCCCGAGGATGTGGGCACAATTGGCTGAACCCCGTTAACAAATTCTCTTATTTCTTCTCTTCTATTTATTTTATGCACATTATTTGATTGCTTGTGACCAACGCTACGCAAGGATCGCTTCCGTTGTACCAACAATTGGGGACTACAATTGTTCCTTATGCGTTAACTTATAGGGTTCCCGTTATCCATATAGGTCAACTGTTTGGGTATCCACTCATTAAGCCAATATATATTATCAGTTTGAGAAGTCTTATAGGTTGTCAGTAATTAGATCACTTGTTTTATAACCCAAAAATAAATAGCCGATATAATTGTATTAAATATATGATATCCACCTTAATTAGAACAATCTTTCACTGGGACTTCATATTTTCCTAAAACAATTATATCAGACATTCTTTAGGCGCACATTCGTATGCTATTTATATTTGGATTTCTCCTAAATACAATATGGTTCATCTCATATATCAACTTTGGAACTACCACGACTTCCATCACATTCAAGTGTGACTCGACCACGATGATCACCATTTAATATATTTAATGACATAGATCAAATATGGATGAGCGACATGGAAATTTCATGCAATGTGATCTCAAACATGTCTATTTTCAACTGACCATTCTTTATTCTTTAGTGAGTTCAATCCAAAGTCTTTAATTGCAACACAATAGTTACAATGCACAAGTTCAATATATCAATAAACCATCAACTTTGTGAACACCCATTTTTGTCCGGCCCTGAAAAAGTCCAAAACATTTTTCCAAAAAATTAAACAAATAATATTAAATAGGAAAGTCGAATCAATGTTGTCAAGGTTCCTAAATCTAAGTAATTAGATTAACCAAAATTCAAAAATAATAAAAATAAACATGTTGTGTTAAGGTTCTTACACCTAAGTGATTAGGTTAACTAAAATTCAAATCTAAAGTGACTTCATTTTATTTATTTTAGTATTTTTCGAAATTATGATATTAAATTAATAAAAATAATTAAAACTATTTTTATGGATTTTTTATAATTATTTTCGAATTTAATAAAATAGTTAAATAAAATATGCTTGTAATATGCTTTAGAACCTTCCATTTTATTTTCAGAAAAATAAAAATAAAAATAAAGTCAAGTGATCAAATTTGTTAAATAAGATTAAGCTCCTAAAAGTGTGTTGAAATTGAAATTAAAGATGAAGTGGTTAACTTAATCTTAGGATTTAGTTTATTAGTATTTTGCTGTAAATAACATAGCATAGGTCACTAAAAAGGATACAAGAAAACAATTCCAAAAAAAGGATACACAAAAACTGCAAAGAAAAAAATATTCAAAGAAAAGTAGTCCCACAATTTTGAGAGTTGCGATTCGGTGAGGTTGATTTCTTTATTAGGGTTGTGCAACTCCTTTTATTGTCCGTAACGCTGCTGCACATGGCGTCGTAGTCAACTGGTCAATAGTTCCAGCAGCCACGACCAATCATACGACAACACCAAGGCAGGTTCATTCCTCCTTGTGTGGTCGCTGATATAGAGGACCTACACTCCCTCTCCTAGCGAGTGATTAGGTGTGATCAAGCCTAGCCCTGGAACAGTGCACCCTCCGTTCCACCAATGAAGTCGCGACACACATTACAGTCCACGTGCAACGCGCCACACCACATCTACGCCTCCATAACATCATGGGATTTATTATTCGTGAGTGCACCATTACATACCGTGCACCCCAAATCCAATCAACACCACTCTGACACGTGTACACATCTAGCACTACCTTATACACAACCAATCGCGATGTGACACGTGGCTCATCTAGGTCAACTTCTTTGTTCCATGACACACTGTATCATATCTCCCTCAGGTTTCATTTTATTTATTTATTTCGTTTTCTTTATATTAATTCATAGTATTGTTGCACTATTAAACAATAATCACTAAGCAAATAAAAACACAATTGTACTGTAATCTGCCTTCTTCTTGATTATATCCTTTGGCAACCAAACGTGTCTTATTATGTATAATCAAACTAGACACGTCTAGTTTATTTTTAAAGACCCATTTTCTGCCTATTATGGGATTATCTTTCGGTTTCGGGACCAAGTCCCATATGTTATTTCGCTCGAACTGGTTTAGATCATTTTTCATAGCTATTCCCAAGTGTTCATCCTCTAAGGCCTCATCGATGGTCTTAGGCTCGACCTAAGACACAAATGCTACAAAATTACAAAAATTTCTAAGCGAGTTTCGGGTTACCATTCCCGATGAGATATCACCTATGACCTTGTCGAGCGGATGATCCTTCTTTGTCTTACACACCATATGCACTTCTTGATGAACTGCATTTATCTCCTGATCATCCTGAACCTCGTTCTCATTCTCCATGTTCTTTGTGTATGCGGTTTCTAGTGCACATGAAACATCATCACACACAATCTTCTTCTTCTCTTTCGAAGAAGATTCATTAAATTTTACATGGATAGACTCTTCAATTTGCATAGTATATTTATTATAGACTCGATATGCTTTACTACGTATGGAGTACCCTAGAAAAATTCTCTCGTCACCTTTCGAATCAAATTTTCCTACTAATCTTTTACCGTTATTTAATATGAAGCATTTACATCCAAAGGCATACAAGTGAGAAATATTGGGTTTTCTGCCTTTTAACAATTCATATGGCGTTTTTAAGAGTGTAGGCCTAAGTAGTACTCGATTGATTGAATAGCAAGCAGTATGCACCGCAACGACCCAAAAATATTTCGGGACCTTGCTTTCATTTAGCATTGTCCTAACTAGCTCCTCTAAAACTCAATTTTTCCTCTCAAGAACTCCATTTTCTTGAGGGGTTCGAGGAGCCGAGAACTGATGTAGGATCTCATGTTTTTCGCAAAACTTATTAAATAGGTGGTTTTCAAATTCTCCACCATGATCGTTGCGAATATAGACAACTTTATGGTCAAATTGGTTTTGAAGTTGTTTGGCCAAATTTTTAAAAGACTTGAAAGCATCGCTTTTTAGAGAGAGAAGCAGAGTCCATGTATATATAGAGTAATCATTGACAATTACAAGTGCATAGTACCTACCACCAAAGCTTAGTATTTGTGATGGTCCAAATAGATCCATATGGAGTAACTCCAAGGGTCTAGTTGTGGATATCACGTTCTTAGTTAAAAATGAACTTTTCACTTGTTTACACTTTTGACAAGTGTTACAAGAATATTTTGATTTGAAATCAAACTTTGGTAATCCTACTAAAAAATCATGTGATGGCTAGATGTTTTAGATGGACATGCACTTCTCGTCTATGCCATAGCCAGATGTCACTCTCTATAGTGATAAAACAGTTTGAAAACAGAATGGTGACATTATCCAAGTTGATCATATAAATGTTACTTATTCACTGCACTATAAACTTAACATTATTATTTATCCCATCACGAATGATGCAACAGTTTGAGTCAAAAGATACCTTGTTTCCTTTATCCCACAACTGGCCAATGCTTAGCAGATTGTGCTCTAGTCCTTCGATGTATAACATGTTATCTATTACAGCTTGTGAAGCATTTCCAATTCGCCCAACTCCTAGTATCATTACTCTGTTGTTATCTTCATACATGACATAACCTTTACCGTTTAGTGAGAGATCTAGGAACTTCGATCTGTCACCTGTCATATGCCTTGAACATCCACTATCTAAGTACTAATGTTGTCCTTGAGTTCTAAGGCATACCTCACTTATGTCATCCGGATCGCTTGTGCTGCCAATTTCATGAGTGTTAGCCATTAAGCACAATTTGGCGGTCTCATCTTCATTATATGTGCTACTCGTCGTCTCGTCCTCTAGAACATCCCATACAATGTAAGCCTTCTTAGATTTGAAGTCTTGGGGGTTGCTTTTATCGTGTTCAACCTTTTTGAGGTGACTCAGGCATTTGTATTTCATATGGCCCGGTTTGTCACACTCATGGCATATGAGATGATCTTCGGGAGTTTTGCCATGTCTGGTTGAATCGGTTACCTCCTTCTTTTGAAATCGCTTAAATCCTCCTTATTTCTTGAGAAACTTGCCAAACTTTCTAACTAGAAGATTTAATGTTTCATCATCTAGTTCAGACTCTGAATCATCATCGTCTCTCTCTTCTTGTGATTGTGAAGATGTAGCTTTCATAAAGATGCCCTTTTTCTTTCGGTCTGAATCTTCATGCATTGTTAAGCGGCTCAACTCTATTTCGTGTTCTTGGAGCTTGCCAAAGAGAGTTGCTAGTGGCATAGTGTCTAAGTCTTTTGACTCTATAATTGTTGTTTCTATTTTGGGCACAAATTACATAATTTTGGTCGAGTTACTTTGCACACTAGAATGTGCGGATTACAACTCTAAATTCGGCTCTAATCACCCGTGACAGAAAGATCTCACAAACACAACCCTAAGACCTAATTATGAAATCATGCAAGGAGTATTTTCAATTGAATGAAAAATGATTTTGCGCAATGAAAATATTTTCTCTTTTTTCTCTCTATTCTCTCTTTTCACTCTTGAAGCTCATGCAAGAAAACTCAAATATATATCACGATAGCTTTGAAACTTTTTAGCATAGTGAATCTTTGATTCTCTCTATCTCTCATATATTTTTCGGTTCTTGCTTAATGAAGGTGAAAAATCTGTTTTAAAAACGAAATGAATTCTGTTTCAAAATACCAGAATTAGCGCATAACTAATATAACAGATGTTAATCAATTAAATGGCCACGTTAATCGATTAATGGGTTCTTTAAAAACAGGTTTTCAGTGATGGCTTAATCGATTAAAATTGTGCTTAATCAATTAACAAGCAGAAATCCTGGGAGGTTACATTCTGTAACTCCATTTAATTGATTATGATTTTCCTTAATCGATTAAGGATTTCTTGCAGGATTTAATCGATTACCAACTAGGTTAATGGATTAAAAACACTTAAAAATGGTTTTTCTTTTTATGCGGTAAATACCCTATATGATGAATGAACATGAAACATGATTTTTAGAAAGAATAAAGCCTTTAAGTACACAATCATGAATGTATGTATACAAATGCATGAATGTCATTTATCATATATATGTATGATGATGTTATGCCTCATTCTATAAGATTTTCCATTTTAGAATTTTTGTGAGACACTTCCATCTTGGGTTTACCTAACCTAAGACTTAATACTAGGCAATCAACTTAGAACTCTAGAATATAAAAAGCAATCATAGACTCTATGATGTGGCCCTTGAGTTCTTGGTGTGTTGTTTGTTGAGATGTCCAAGTCTCCAAGCTTTCACATTATACCTTGTCTTCATCAAAACTTCTTAGATCGGTTATAATGGCATCCTTTGATTATTTTCCATTTCAACTTCTTCAGTTGAGATACGTGAAACACGTCATGAAGATTGGACAGTGATGGGGGTAAAGTTATCCTATATGCTACTGGTCCAACTCTATCCTTGACTTGATAAGGTCTGATGAATCGCGGGGTTAACTTCTTGACCTTCATTACCCTGCCAATTCATATAGTTGGCCTTACTCTTAGAAAAATATGATCACCTACTTGAAACTCTAGCGGTTTTCTTCGCTTGTCATAGTAACTCTTCGACAACTCTGCGTTGCTCTGAGTTTATCCCTTATCATTTTTACCTTGTCCGTAGTTTCTTGTACCATTTCTGGTCCTACAACTGTCTTCTCACCCACTTCATTTCAACATAACGGGGTCCGACATCTCCTTTTGTATAAGGCTTCATACGGAGGAATATCTATGCTAGAGTGATAGCTGTTGTTATAAGTGAACTCGATTAATGGAAGAAGTTTATCCCAACTTCCTTATTGCTCTAGTAAACATGCTTTCATCAAGTCTTCTAGTGACTGGATGGTCCTTTCCGATTACCCATCGGTTTGTGGATGATAAGCTGAACTTATTTTCGACTTCGACCCTAATGCCTGATGTAGACTTTGCCAAAATCCGAAAGTAAATCTGGGGTCGCGATCAGAGACGATGCTCAAAGGCACTTCGTGAAGTCGCACAACTTCCTTGATGTATATTTGAGTCAGTCTTTATAGGGAGTATTTGATGTTCACCGGAATAAAATGAGACAATTTCGTCAGTCTATCCACTATTACCCATATTGTGTCATGACATGCAGAAGTTTTCGGTAGTCCTGATACAAAATCCATAGCAATCCTGTTCTGTTTCAATTGAGGTATATTTAAGGGTTTCAATTCCCATCCAGGTCTTTTATGTTCTAGCTTCGCTTTTGACAGGTTAATCGATTAAATGTATGTCATAATCGATTAACACATACAAAACAACAAGATGCAGAATGGCTTCTTGCACAACAAATTACCAAGGTTCAAGAACAGATAAAGCAGATATTTTTATATATAATTAAACTAGATACAACAACCTAATAGTATCCAAAATATCAGCCAACATTATGCAATAATAAGACTTGAAATGTAAAGAGATAAGGGATAGAAAAAGTCTGCAACAAGGAATTTTATCCTAATTCATTTGCGAGTCCACTTGAAAACTACATACAGGCCTCCCCTTCTAATCTCAGGAGATTTTTCTTCACTAATATTGAACAGAATGTCTAGTTACATGCAAACTTCCAATACAATACTTAGATGCTCCTTTCTTGAATCCAAGAACCCACTTTATTGGTTTGAGTCTCTCAATCGCCTAAGAAAACCTTTCTTGCAATCTAGCTCCAGCCAAGAACTCGTTCTAAACTCAAGACCTCTAAGTCTTGGTGAAGACACACCAAATCTCTTAGATGATAAGACACCAAGAGACAAATTCCCTTATTACAAAAACAGTATACAAAACAGAATTTTATAAAACACATTTTGCTCAAAATATTACAATTAAAACTCAACTAAAACCCGTATATAAAACTCATAAGATAATATGAATATGTATGAGTTTATGAAAATTCACAACACGTAATTTCTACCCTAAAATTCTCTTAAAGAAATGCAAGAAAATATGCAAGAAAAGATAGGAATGTTTAACATATAAACCACATGAAATATGATGACAATTAAAGCCTAAGCATGGTACTATCTCTCACTATCTCACAATGCATTTCACTCTACCTATATGACACAATTAAGGACGAAAATATGCACCTAGCAATTTCTAAAAATGAATGATATGATGTGGTACATGATCTGAAAACACAATTTTTATAGAAAACATTTCTGAGTCTTATTTAATCGATTAAGTACCCATTTAATTGATTAATGAGTTGTTGGGAATAACTGTTTTCTGGTTTTCAGTTATTTGTCGGAACTGTAATCACGTTAATCGATTAACTGACACATTTTCAGCTTATTGATTAAATGGTAAATAACTTATATGTTATGCTTATCAACTATACATGTTTCACCAATATATTAAGCCTAATATGCACAAGTAACATGTATGTTTAATGCATGAATACATAATGATCTAGATGGAATGTCTCATGTAAATGAAATGATTACTTTTAATACTTGTGAGAATTATATCTAGGTTTACCTAACCTAGACTTACTATCTAAGGCACACATCTTAGACTTCTAAACATAACTCTATTAAAGAACCTAGTCTATATATGAAACCCTTGAGTCCACGGCATGTTTATTTTTTGAATCATCTTCAAGCTTTCACTAAGTCCTTGTCTTCATCAAAACATAGGCAAAATCCAATAGTGCTCTAATTGACAATTTGCACTTTCATAAACAGGTCATCGCATACTCCGTCACATCTTTCTTTAATCTTGGCCACCAAAACATCTTTTTCAAGTCTCGATACATTTTGGTAGCTCCTGGATGGAAACTCAATTTACTCTTATGGGCTTCATCAAGGGTTAACCTTCTTAATTCCTTCTCTTTAGGTATGCAGATTCTATTTTGGAACTTAACAATTTTATCTATTCCCTTCTGAATTTCTGGTCTTCTTCCTTGTTCTGCTAGGGATCTTTGATGCTGAATTTCTTGATCAGTATCATGTAGCCTCCTTATTTGATCCAAGAACTAATTGGTGATTTTCATCATTGCCAAAATCATTTTATCCCTTAGTAGACAGACATCCATATTCATATGTTTGAAATCTTCTATTAATTCCAATTCTCTAACCATCATTGTTGCCACATGTAATGATTTCCGGCTTAGCACATCGGCTATCACATTTGCTATTCCAGGATGATATTGTAGGTCAAAATCATAGTCCTTTAGGAATTCAACCCATCTACATTGTCTCATATTTAGTTCATTTTGATCGAACAAATACTTTAGGCTCTTGTGCTCATTGAATACTTCAAACTTCGATCCATGCAGATAGTGTTTTCATATTTTCAAAGCAAACACTACTGCTTCCAATTCTAAATCATGGGTAGGGTAATTCTCTTCATGTCGAGATGCATAAGCAACTACTCTTTTATCTTGCTTTAAGACACATCCTAGACCCTGTTTGGAAGCATCACAATAAACTTTGAATCCCCCATTTGGATCTAGAAGTATAAGAACCGGGGATGAAGTTAATCTCTTCTTCAATTCTTGGAAGCTATTCTCACACTGAGATGACCATTCAAAATTTTGTCCCTTTCGAGTCAACTTAGTCAGCAGCAAAGCCAACATAGAAAAACATTTGATGAATCGTCTATAACAGCCTGCTAATCTGAGGAAGCTTCTAATCTCTGTCACAATTTGAGATCTTTCCCATTACAGTTATAAGTTTTCCATTTTCCATGTCTGAATGGTTGGTAGGTGTTCCTAGGAATTCTACGGTCTTGTCTCGACAATTTAGTGACACATTGTTGTATGACATCCAATCCATTCCTAATATCACATCTAATTGTGATAAGGGTAGGCAAATCAGGTTTACTATAAAAGTTCTTCCTTGAATCACAGTTGGGCATTGCATACATGCTTTGGAAGTCATCATTAAAGTCTTCATAGGCGTTTCTACGACTAGTTTGTACGGTAGAAGAGTGATCTTTAATCCTACTCGTTGTATGCAATTATATGCTATGAAAGAATGTGTAGCTCCCGAATCATACAGAACCATAGAGAGAATTCCATGTATCAGACACTTACCTTGTATAAGTTCTGGCGATTCCTTCGCTTCGACTCCAGTCATGGCGAAAACTTTTCCATGTTTGGTTGGTTTCTCTGTGGTTGGTTTAATTGATGACGAGTCCGTGTTCCTATGAGACGCCACCGAGCATTCATAGCGGAAGTGTCTAGACTGTCCACACTTGAAACATTCATCATTTGGGGTCGGAAATCTTGGTCTGTAATGAAGTTTGTTGCAGGTTAGGCATTTGGGTGGTCTTTCACCTAAGTTAGTACTTGGTTTCTGTCGTAGAGCCTTTTTACTCAGTCCTTGATTGTCAGATGGGGGTCGATATAGTTTTCGAGGATGCTGAGGTTTATTGCCTTTAGGGTGATTAGTCGCTAGGTGCTTTGGTATTTGTAGACGCTTGAAATATGCTTAATGTTCTATCATATCCTTTTCATAGACTCTGCACTTGTTAACCAATGTAGGGATATGGAAAATTTCTTGAAAACTCACTACTGGCTTCAATTCCGGTTTAAGTCCATTTTCAAAGTGAATGCACTTGAACCTTTCATTCTCGACTTGTTGAAAATACCTTGAAAACTTTGATTATTCTTCGAATTTGGCGGCATATTTGCCAACTATCATGTTCCGTTGCTTAAGTTCTAGGGATTCTATTTCCTTTCTTTGGCGAACATCTTCGGGAAAGAACTTCTCGAGGAATTTTTCTCAAAAGGTCGTCCACGTAATTTACCTTCTTCCCTCTCCATTTGTGACTTGATATAATCCCACTGGTGTTCGGCTTCTCCAACTAACATATGAGGAGCTAGAATTACCTTTTGGGCTTCAGTGCTCTGCATGATCCTGAAGATTTTCTCAATGTCCTGAAGCCACTGGTATGCACCATCCGGATTAAATCGTCCTTAAAACTTAGGTGGCGTGTTCTTCAGAAATCGTTGTAGACACTTATACTCGATAGTGTTCTGATTTTCTGTCTCATTCATACTCTCGAGAATTGTTGCCATTCGATTCAACAATTCCTGAGTGTTAGCTTCATTCCTTCTTGCCATACTAACGCCATGCGTTCTGTATCAAATACAGTTAGAGACACACAACTAGAAGTGTGTAAGACCTATATATAGGCTAACATAATCAACTGCTCTGATACCACTAAAGTGTGACACCCTTCCTAGCGCAAAATAAAATTTTATATACAAGAACCACAATCTTGGTTAATTACACCTCGGAAATTGAACATAGGACATAGTTTTTTTCCTAGTATTCATTGAAATATAATATAAGTAGGTTATGTATAGATACATTTCAATAACAACATTCATGGATACATGGTTCCAAAATATAGTATAAGTCATCATATATATAAGTTTCATCACCAACACATCCACATCAATACTAATATAGTAAATACTATACTACAATGTTATACATACTACAATGTTATCTACACTATGCTATCTATACCACAAAATACTATACTACAATGTTATACATACCCAAACGACTATCACATCGGTCTCACCTCCTCACACTACTGCCCTCTTGCACTACCATCCTCTAAGTCCTCCTCTAGATCATCCTCATCACTATAAATGTATATTACGCCATTGCCAGTAGTAGGCTCGACGGGTGAGGGGGAGTACTCTGATGAAAGATATGATTGGGCCCTCTACCCGAGGCCACGGGCATCAACCATGTCATTGTGGCTCCGTCCGCACACCCTATGGGAAGGAGATCCCGAAGCGTACTTCGGAGTTTCCCTCACTGTGGGGGCAGGTGAATCAGAGTAACTCCTCGAAGGTGAGAGGCACTAACAACACTGGCATAATGAAATGGCCTAAGTCGTCTGAGGACGACTCCCCTAGACCATTGATGGTCCCATAGTGGGACGTCTCACCGAAGGTATCAGGACGCCTCATGATGGCTCAGCCCTATGGTTGAAGTGATGGGAGGAACCAAAAGAAAAATGAAGAGGACTATTAGGAGGAGGAACATACCTGATAGGAGTAGGAGGAGGTACCGGTCGTAACTCAAAGCCGTCTTGAATGTACATAACATATACCGCTGGCATGGTAGAGCGATCGGGGAGTGGTACTCTAAACCATGGTGAATAGGTGCTGCGAGCGTCTACGTCTCCCCGGAATACCACTCGATACCTTCCAACCTCAACCTCTCCGCGAGGGAGAGGTACTATCTCTATCACAGAAGGGGGATCCACGAAGAAAGGCCTGGAATCCATCACTACCTATAAGGGTGAGTTGGAGAGTAAGTATCTACATATACACAATCACATTAATATAATATAATATAAATGTATTAAAAATATTAAACAAAAGTCTGCAATAATCACATGTTTATCACAATCATATCAATGCACAATAATGTCATGATGGATGCATCATTTTTCTTTTCTTTTTCTTGAAATCGACGACAAGATGAATGCATGAAGAATTAGACTCCTAATAGGCCTTAATGCAATGAAAATAAAAAGGGTGCCAACACCGGTCCAAATTGACTAGTGCCATGCTATTCTTAGGAAGCGGGCATGATATACATCGGTCTGAATTGACTAGTGCCCACCATAGATGACTCATTGGCAAAACACCATGCACTCGGTAGCGTCAGAAACCCTTCGGTTACCCTGAACATGATACCTTGAAGGGGGTGATAGAGGTCACCATAGTTATCACAAAAAGGTTCCGTCGGCTCAGGGGAGCTACCCCTTCCCATAACAGCTCAACCTTTGTCCATAGTGTCCCCTCAACCAAGTCACACAGACTAGGTACCCCTCTGGGTTCTCAACACCTTTGATAATTTTGTGACTTCCTATATACTATACTGTGCATAAGTCGGTAAAGTCGTATAGATGCACCATACTCTTTATAAGTATACCTTTGGATTCGATTTCTTTAAGACTTCTGACATCATTGGGTAATCATCACATGTCAAAGTTTGATCTTTTATTATGAAAACTTTTTCATTTTAGGAAGGAGACTTAGTTTCGTAAAATTTGCAAGTGTATACTTTGCACTAAAAGAGAAGTCCTCCAACCCCTAGTTTAAGAATTGGATTTTTCATATCATATTATTTTTTTTATGTTTTACAAAATCGAAGTTCCTTTTCAATCCCTTCTTTGAATCCAAATTTATATGACAATGCTCACGATTATGTCATGCTGAAGAGATATGCAATCTTTCACTATTTTAATCACTATAGCATGCATCAGTTATTGAATATAGCAACGGAAAAATTACGTGGGAAGTGTAGTTTGACTACACTATCCCACGTTTGGGGCATGTTTTGATTTAATTACGGATTTGGTGTAGTTTTTATTGGATCTCGTGGACCACATCCACAATTTCACTAAAGTCGTGGACCATATCCATGACTTCCCAGCAAAGTCGGGGATACCATCCACGAGTCTCTTACAACGTGTCAGGTTCCTGTAAGTCGTGGACCAGGGACACGACTTTCATGGCAATGTCGTGGACCCTGTCCACGAGTTCCGTGAAATGTTGTGGATCCCGTACACGAGATCAAATTTGTGTCCTGGATCCACGAGTTCCAAAGTTATATATACGCCCCCACTCGGTGTAAACCACACTGAAGGAAGCAACTGTATGAAAAATCTGTAGGTTATTCTAATTGAAGAACTCTAAGTATTTAAGGTAACTAAAAATGCTTTAATTTTTTTCAGTTCATTTATTTTATATATTGTTACCTTTGTTTAAATGTAAATATGTTTATTTATATTTTACACTATGTTTTTTATATGTAGATGGCAATTATTAGAGATATTGTTAGTGATTTTAGTGATGAGGAGAACATTGAGCTTTGTGATGACGACGATGATGTTTAGATTATCACTACTGAACCAGTTAGTATAACATTTGATAGTCCTTCATCTTTTTTCGTTAACATTGATTATCAATCTAGACAAGATTTTCCATATAGAAGTACTCACATAAGTACTGATACAGATAATGATCTTTTTGTTGGTATGCAATTTGAATCAAAGGAAGCAACAATTAATGCTGTAAAAAAATTTCATATTAGAAATTCTGTTGATTACCTTGTGGATGAGTCTAGGCCAGAT
>NW_017727793.1:302423-355865 GCF_001865875.1 Lupinus angustifolius | reverse complement strand
GTTGTAAAATGTAAATATTATGGTGTTGGGTGTGAATGGAGACTTCGGACATCGAAAAGTGTGAAGCGTGATATTTGGGAGATTAGAAAAATTAGTGGAAGACACACTTGTGTATCCACTAATATTTCTCAAGATCACACGAAGTTGAACTCATCTTTCATCGCAAACTGTATTGTTCAACTAGTATCAAAAGATCCTGGTATACCAATTAAAGCATTAATTAAAGAAGTGGTAACTCATTTTGGTTATACGGTGACATAGAGGAGGGCTTGGACTGCTAAACAAATAACAATGTCCCAAATTTATGGTGATTGGGAGGGATCATACAAGGAGTTACCTCGTTGGTTGAATGTTATTCAATATTATGCACCAGGTACAATTGTAAGATATTCAGCATCTAACCATTATGAACATAATACTTTAATTCTTGATAGGTTTTTTGGGCTTTCAAGCCATGCATTGAAGGATTTGGTTTTTGCAAACCAATCCTTCAAGTTGATGGCACGTTTTTTACTGGAAAATATACTGGAACTTTGTTAATAGCTAGTTCCCAAGATGGCAATAGACATATATTTCCAGTAGCATTTGCCATTGTGGAAGGAGAGACCAAAGAAGCATAAGAATGATTTTTCTACAATCTTCGGACATATTTTATCCCACAACCAAATATTTGCATAATATCCGATAGGAGTACAGGTTTATTGGGTGCACTACGTACTGAGCTCCCTCAATGGTGTGATGGTCAATCTGTATATTGCATTCATCAGGTTGCTAGCAATATCAACAAGGAGTTCCGAGATAATGATTTGAAAGAAAAAGTCATTGAAATGGGTAAGTGTTGAAATGAATATCATTTATGTAAAACTGTTTATATATTAGACTTATGTGAATATTAATGTACTTGTTGTAGGCTATGAATTGATGCGGCCTCGATTCGAGCGAATGCTTGCTGTATTGCATCAAAAAAACTCGAGGGCAGCAGCGTGGTTAGATAAAATCCCAAAAGAAAAATGGACACAATCATATGATGATGGGAGACGGTACGATCGACGAATTTGGCTGAATGTGTAAATGCGGTTCTGAAAGGAGCAAGGGCCTTGCCTATTACTGCACTTGTTAGAGCAACATATCATAGACTAATCTCATGGTTTGTACACCATAGAAATGAAGCAACTAACATGATAAGAGCGGGTCATGTTTATTGCGAAGAACTGAGTAAGGTGATTAATGAAAATAATCGAAAAGCTACATGTCAAATTGTACGAAATTTTTCGCGGGAATCAGGAGTCTCGGAGGTAGAAGTTCCTAGTATCGGTGGTAGTCGACACTCAAGAGTATACACAATTAGATTAATCGACAATTGGTGTTATTGTGGGGAATTTCAATCACTTAAATTGCCATGCTCTCATGTTATTGCTACTTGTGCATCATTGAACTTAGACTATGGCCAATTTATATCACCGATTTATAGGTTAGAGAACTTACAGAAGGTTTATGGACATGAGTTTCAACCCATTGCAAATGAAGAATATTGGCCTCCTTATTTAGGTCCAACGTTCATTCCTAATCCCCTTATGCGTAGGAACCGTACTGGAAGACCAAAAACTACACGTATACACAATGAAATGGATGATTCTCAATCCCAACAAACTAAAAAATGTGGGTGGTGTAGGAGTGAAGGACACAATAGGAAGAAATGCCCTTTTAGAAGTACCGAAGTCAGACAAAGTTCAAGGCAAAACTATGTGATGTAATATTACACTTTTGTGTATTGCAATGATTAATCCATAAATATATTTGTGTATTGCAATGATTAATCCATAAATATATTTTGTAATGAATTCATATGAAACTATTCATATAATAATAACTACATATAACATTACATTTTAGGTGGGCGCAACATCTAATCACCACCAACATTCCTGGTCATGCAACGAACATAATACGGTCAATGTTGGATCGATTGTGCATTGATCAGGTAATTTATGTCAATTCTGATTATTATTAATATATTTATTATTATTTCTAATTATTCTTATATTCACTAATTACTAACTTTGTTTATATATTAGTTTGTGTGGGCCCCACATAGGAACATTACCTATGTGGGCCCCATACCTGATGTAGCCAGAGCACGTGTACCACTCATCTGCTTTGCACTTGTTGAGTGGCATGCTGCAGATTGGGTGATGAAGCAGTTTGGTCTACAACAACCCATCCGAGAAGATCCAATTAATCTGGAGAAAACAACACAAGATGGATCTACGTAGGAAGAATGACTACAACTGGCCTCAAAAGCATGACCAGTGGATTCAGGTTTGGAATAACCGGGAAAACTATGTCGTGAATGGTTTTCACGATAACCAGCCTTTGTACCATTACTCGCAGTATATGCAATGGTACTTACAAAGGACGAGGAAATACATATCTCCAGATGGAGCATATTCAGCCGGATCGGTAATAACATATTATTTTATTTTATTTTATTCTATTTTATTTTCTTTTCACATATTCTAACAAATTCAATTTTTCCATTTATTCAGTACAATTTTATCAAAATGATTCGGGATAGGTGTGCTCCTACAAATGTGTTTCCAAATCTGTTGCAGTCATTGAATGACGTCTATCAAACTGCAATGAGATGGTGGAAGCATTTGCTCAACTAATTCCAACCGCCTTCTCCTCAACTACTTCTCAAGCTCCTCCTCCACAACAGTTTCAAATGCCTTTTGCACCTGACTATCAACAACATTATGAGAGTCAAACTCAGACGGATACTTTTCCGCAGGCATACACTCAAACTCCTGCTACTCAACAACAATAACAACATCCCTTTGAGTTTGACGGTTACGGAGCAATGGGTGACTACTCATTTTCTCACTTCGCATCGTCTTCGCAATTTCAAGGAATGTCATCAATGTTTGGCACTACTTCAAATACTCCATTCTCGACATTCAACTCTCAACAATATTATCAACAGAAAATGCTTTCACAATCAAACGAAGACGATGAAGATGATGACGATAGTGAAGACGAGGATGAGAAGCAGCCACAACTAGTTAGAGGTGGAAGACAAAATCAATCGCAACAACAACAACTAAGAGTCCAACTACCTCGAAGGAGAAAGGCACTTGGATGTGGAACATCATCTCATAGACGTCATTAGGATTTTTTTTTCCCCGTAATGTAATGCTTTTGAAATTCATACTACAATTTATGAAATTTTCTTCTTAGTTTATTCCAATTCCAATTTTGTTATTAAATTAATTTAAAATTACTAATTACTCCAATTATAATATTAAATTAATATAAAATTACTAATTACTCCAATTTTGTTATTAAATTAATTTAAAATTACTAAAATTATCATATTCAATTACTAAAATTACCATATTCAATTACCAATTACTATATTATTTTAATAAATTAATAAAAATAATAAAAACTAATAATGTTTCGTAATAACCCATGCAATCTCGTGCACCGGGTGCACGAGATTGGAACTCATGTACCCTATCCACGATTTCACTTATGAGAGAGAAAATATAATGGAAATCATGGATGGTATCCACGACTTTCCAGTGAAGTTGTGGCTCTGGTCCACGAGTTTGCCAAAGTCGTGGATGGCATCCACGACTTTCATAAAAATACACCATTTCCGTAATTAATCAAAAACATACCCCAAACTTGGGATAGTGTAGTCAAACTACACTTCCCACGTAATTTTTCCATATAGTAACATATACATTTCAGGAATCATACAAGTCAACTAATAGTACATAATGCATAATTCCAAAACCAATACTCCAACAATTTTATTCATAAAGTTAGTTTCATCGTTAGACGAACTCCTAAGTCTCGATAATCGGTAGTTTGCGGCCATAGTTGTAGTATTCGACTAAATTGTTTCGGGCATGACTTAGAGATGCACGAATATCTTTGGCATCGGTTCTAAGTCTGTATATATGAAAATACTTCCCTCCATAATTGTACCTTCCCTGGTCCTACTAATCTCTTGTAGCAGCTTCCCTGATTATCGAGTACCTGATTATATCTTAAATGATTCATTACGATATTTTGATTTTAGAAAATATTAAGGAGTTGTCCTGATAGGATCTAGACAATGCGAACATATCCAAACATTAATTAGGACATAATTAGAGTCTTAATTAGGCACGATAGAAGACTCACAGGCATATTTGACTTAGAGAGTTGGAATTAACTCAAAAAGCTTTGATTCGTTCTAGAATGAGTACCAGAACTCGATAAATCAAAACATATATGAATATGACTTATATGAGATTAAAATTTAACATATTTCAGTTTGGTCCAATATGATTAAATTTCAAAGGTTTCGAAGAGGTCATTGATTTCGGTTTAGGGTTTTCGGTAAGGTAAATGACCTCCCGTTGTCGCAGAACTCATAGAAGTGTGTCATAAATCTCCAAGAGGATATTAGAATCATTATAACTGAACTTAGGCCGTGGTATATGAGATATAAGATCATTCCTAGGTCATTCAAGATATTACCAAAGAGTACTAGGGTCCTTAAGTCGAAACCAGCGACATTAGCGACGTTCAGGTTTCCTGATTGCCACACGACTCCTGGATAAGCTTTGAAACCCTAAAATTTTCATGAATCACACCTAAAAATCACCAAAATAGAATGCTACAAAAAATAAAACCTCATGCATGTGATCAAATCCAACTTCAAAGACTTATACATAATCTACAACACTAAAATCACTCTTTTTAACTAACATCCTAGCTTTTGAACATAATGAAGTGTGGGTAAGATTTTGGAACCCATCCACTACGACTTTTCCAGCAAAAACACATCCTAAACAGCACTTTAAAAACATGAACTCATAAGATAACAACATGCATGTCATTTTCTAACCAACCTAAGAACACAATTCCACAACCTAGCCACTTTACATGAATTTATCATCTCCCTTAGGGCTGGAACTTTAAAACTGAATTTAGAGGCTTTGCAGGGAGGAATTTCAGTAATTAGAGTTTAAAAATGAATTCCCCATATCCCAAAATAATTGAGTAGCACCTTAGAAAGAATTTAAGGAGAAGAGTATAGAGTTTCTAACACCCTAAACAAACTAACACTTTCACTTAGAACATAGATGTTTATGAGGTAAATTCAACTAGGATAAGCTATTAGATTGAAAAACAAAGATCATAAATATGATTATCATACCTTAGAGATATGTTAGATTGATTTGCATGTAAGCTTGGAGTGGAAGAAATGGAGGTTACCCCTCATCCCTTGGTGCCGACATGAAGAATGGATAGAGAAGAAGAAAGTGAGTTATGTGTGTGTTGGTGGAAATGAGGTGAGTTCAGCCCTTGGTGGCTTTATATAGAGTTAGAGGGGTGGTGAGGTGGGTCATTAAGGCTAGATTAAGCCTTAATGATGCCACCAAGAGGGACATTTGTCAAGCCATAGACTTGATCATGCATGCATGCTTAATCTTGGTGATTAAGGGTATTAGGTTGTTTTAATTTCTGTGTTATGCATGGATGTGTTTCTTGCATTTTAATACACCTTAAGACAAGTCTAAATATTAGCTAAATGATTATTGATAATAGTTTATACTCTCAGCAGACTAACGTGATCAATCACGATGATTTTCACCGGTAAACCGAACAAAGTTTCACTATGAACTCTAGGAATCATTTTCATCATTTTATGTTGATGGAAATGGCTAATTACACTTATGAAAGTTATACAATCGCTCAGGTCATATCGACCGAGCCCTCATAATGATACACTTACCCGATAACGGGTAAATCCTAAAATTCGGGTAGTTTGTAACTAAAACCAACGTGAACTATTTTCCTTATCATCAACTCATATCTAAACTTATTCCTATTCTAGGGATATATTGATATAGATCCTTAATGAGAAACCAAATTCCTCACTTCACAATTAAGTGTTACCATTAGGCTACTTGTTATTCGAGTAAGCTAGTCCTTACTCAAGTAACTCCTATTTCGGACATATTGAACATATATATATATATATATATACTTCCTACTATTACCACAACATAAAAACAAACATTAACACATATACTTATATCTATACCTATATATCCTACATATTCCTATATATTTACCTAAGCATACAACTAAAAGGAGGGATGTGACAAACATGACTTAACTCATATATACCTTATACATATACTTTAAAAATTTGTAAAATTGTAAAGTCCCAAAAGTCAATGTCCAACATTAAGATAATAGTGCATATAATATATATTGCATAACAGAGTCATAAAAGTTTATGCAAGGTTCATGCATAGATCTGAATATATACTTTAACACATGTTGCAAGGATTCATAATACGAATTATCCATGATTCAAATAAGCGGAAGCGTATAAAAGGTATCCTCATTATTCAGAAATACCCAATTTTCATAACCAATAGCGAAAGCATAAAAATCCCCAAATTTAAAAATTAGGGGTCATAAAAAAATTGGAAGAAAAACACCTTTAATGGAGAATCATAAAATTAGAACCTAAAGTTTATCAATATTAAACCCATTATTTTTTTAAATCAAAGATCATAAGTAATAATAAACCAAGAGTAAAATAAGTGAATAAAAAATGGTACTTATTAAAGTCTTTGAATAGAAAATAAACATGAGATCAAAAATAAAGTGCAGACAAAAGTAGAAGTACAATAGTTATATAAACCAACGAAAGGAAAGGTGGTAAAAATTACCTTGGAAACTAAGAATGAAGAAATGGAGCTTAAACAAACTCAGAGAAAAACATGAGATTAAAATAAATTATAAAAAGAAGTGGAAGTATAATAATTACACAAACCAACGAAAGGAAAAGGGTGGAAAATTACCTTTGAAATTCAGAATGAAGAAATGAAGGTGAAACAACACCATACCAACTATACTTATCCTAATATATTCTTAGGCAATATTGACAAATGTGCTATGCTATGAAGTATGAATACATTGAACATCCTCATATATTGGTGTCGGACATGTATCCGACATGGATACACTCTGATTCGTGAAGGATACGTATACGTAGAGTATACAAAAATTAAAATAAAAAAAGAAAATAAAAATAAGGATGAAGATAAGTATCTGATATGTTTTCAAAAAAAAAATAAGATATGATATAATACATTTTATCAAAGCTAAGCAACATCTCAACAATCAAGCAAAAATCAACTTATTTAAGCAATTTTATGAATTATTCTACTATATTTTCTAGTTTTGGTACTTGGAATTTTGGAGGACAATGATTTGAAATTTCCATTGTATATTCTCCTATATTTTGATTTATACTTATAATTTTATCCTATTTTATGTATTTTTTACTTTTTATACGCGCATTTATAAACTTATCGTATCATATATTTTTTAAAAAAAAAAATCTGTTTACATATAGAATGCGTATCGTATCTGACACACGTATTAGTATTCATGCTTCATAGGTGTAATGCACATCATGAAGCAATGCTTCATAGATGAAGAAATACAACGATGACACATACATTTGAGAGAGAAAAAATCCGGCATAATGATGAAGAAAAAGGAGATGAAAGTAAAAGCCATCAGATAAACATCAAACAAATGCTAAGACGTGTAAGGGTTGATAATGAGAAATCTAAATTGGCAAACAAACAGATCCGAACAGTGTAACTAAAAACAATCAATGTCAATGAAAAGTTGGGAAACAAGGTACAAATGAACAAAACGACAACTAGGAAGATGGAAGAAGAAAACCACACCATTGTTTTACTTCTTCTTCATTCAATCAGATTTGAAATGGTAATGAAGAAGAGTTTATTGGGGTGGTTGGTGAATTGATAGCCTTTATTAAAGGTGAGTTATCTCATAATAAATTATTAAATGTTATTATTATATAGAATATGTTATTATTAATTATTAATAATATTTTATGGGTTTATGAATCGCAATATATAAGGGTTAACTTTATTATGTGTGGGAGGGTGTATATTAAGAAACGTCTTTGGAAGGAAATTTTTTGTTGAGCATCTGACGACATGTAACATATTATGACGTGATGAAACATTATTTTGTTATATAATATATAGATTATTATTAATTATTAAATAAATAATATTTTATGGGTTTATGAATGGCAATAGATAAGAGTTAACTTTTATGGTGCATGGGAATGAAAGATGCATAATACATTACCCATAAAATATACATTGTATAAAAGTAATTTTCTAATTTTGTAATATAGGTAAGTACATAGAAGTATCATGAAACCTAAAGGAGGAAGTGACTCCACTAGATCCTAGGACCAAAAGGGCTTTGATTCATGAGACCTGCTTTCTAATTTGAAAAAAATCGCTTATTACAAACGCAACTTGCTTTCTAATTTGTGAGCGGTGAATCAGAAAAGCCCCCAATCTTATAATCAGTTAGGGTTTCTTCTGCTCACCTAACCCCAAAAAATGGTATGTTGGAATTGCAATTCCAATTCCTCTTTTTTCCTTCTCTTTATTCATGTAAAACAATCGAAATTTTGTATTAGGGTATTCTGTGTTTGTTATGTTATGTTCCCAATTATTGAAAGAATCAAAGCTGTTCCCAATAGGTATGTAATTGTCAGAAGTGATCACTTTACTAAATCACTGACCTTTTATGATAAAAATATGAACAAGCTAGTCGTTAGGCCCTTGATTTTGCAGTCTATATTTCATTATAAATCTATTTTAAGCTTCTACAGCATGTTTTGCCCTTGATTTTGCAGTCTTTATTTCGGCTTTAATCTGTTTATACTGTAATTTTTTACTTTACCATAATTAATTTTTATTTTCTGGTTGGTATATGTAATTGCAAATTCCAGGCTGATCCTGAGTTGGAAGCAATAAGACAAAGAAGGATGCAGGAGCTTATGGGTCGGCAGGGCGTGGTTAGCTATCATTCCCTTATGTTTATCTTTATCATTTCGCAGCAGAGACTGAGAGTTTTCTTTGAATAATGATGATCACTTTATATTTCTGATCGGATCTTTTTTATGTAACAAAAAATTAACAGGGAAATCAACAGAACTCTGAACAGCAGACGGCACAGGAGGACGCTAAGAGGTTAGTTTCCGATTATTGATTTATATGAACTATTGCCTAAAGGGAAAATTAGACTGACCTCCCTTGAGGAGTTGAGACTTAGCTTAATTATATCTGGCATGCCTCTTGTTTCAAGAGTTACACTGACCTTCGTTAAGGTTATGTTGTAGGATGAGGGTCTATAAGTGTAATGACAACATAACCCTTATGGGAGGTCAATATAATCTATGAATCAGCAAGGATGCTAAGTGTAATTAAGCTAAACCTCGAGGGATGTTAGTGTAATTTTCCCTTAGTTACATAATTTTTTCTTGTCAGTTGCACAGATTTCACGTCAGATGATTTTTTCCATTTATCCTTATCACACGTTCTTTATATATTGTTAAATGGAATAAGAATGGCGAGTAATCTAAATGGGGAAAAAATTATTTAGGGAGGCAGATGAACGAAGACAAATGATGCTCAGTCAGATACTGTCAGCTGAAGCACGAGAAAGACGTAAGTTCAGAGCATAATCTTGCCTTCTTAGTTGCTAGTTGACTTTTTATCTCTCAACACTCTTGCTTTTCTTTAAAATATAGTCGAATTTTTTATTCTATATAAAAGTGATATGATAGTATTTTGGTGCATTATACTACTGACAGCAGATAAAAGTCGAACTTTTGTTTTGTCAATTGCAATTGAATAATAATACAATTCAATCCCGCCTTCCATCAACACATTAATGAATATAGAGATTTATGTCGTGCATTGAGGCATAGTTGTTACCTGTTATTATACTTGTATAGCTTTCTTAAACTATATATATAGATGTAGATATATATGTATTTTGACAAACACAATGATATGCTACATATATGCAGCGAAGTTAATGTACTATCACAAAACATATACATTCTAGTATATAGAATATTACTAGATACCCGTGTGGTGTATTTTGACAAACTCAATGCTATACTATATATACCCTGAGTCACATTTGGATTTCAAATGTTAAACATAATTTGTTGACGGAAAGATCATGTTTGCCGGTGTTTCTCAGAAAAATGCAATCAAAATTTGAAGGCATGCAGCATTTGGCTAAATGTGATGGGCTTTCTGACATTTTGTACACTTCTGCTAATCATTATGTGCAGTTGCTCGAATTGCTTTGGTGAAACCTGAGAAAGCCAGAGGTGTCGAAGATGTTATATTGAGAGCTGCTCAAATGGGTCAGATAGCTGAAAAGGTATATTAGATATTGTCTATTACTGTAACCTGATTCTTATCACTAGCTGATATTGTAACATTTGTAATTAGAACTAATTGAGCATTTTTGTATGATATGAAGTTTAGTTCTAGTTTTACCTTTTATTTGTTCAATCAATACAAATCAAGAAAAGGTCCTCAATCCATACTTACAAACTGCCTTCACATGGTAAATGTTAATTAGGATTTGTAAAATTTGGTAACATGCCAAACATACAGAAAATGTAGATTTTCCATATGTGAGAGGTTTAGTGTTATCTTCTCTGATGTAGTCGCATGCAATTGGGAGATAAATGAGTGTTGTATCTTGTGGTAATGGCTTACTTTGCTGGGTGGAAACTATACAATTTAAGATTATATTCACATTTGACAATAAAAACATGTCTATTTGTGCTTGATGTTGTTATACATAACTAGTCCTAAGCTCTGTTGAAAGGTGAAGGTTGTATTAAGTAATCAATAGCCAATGTAAAACTCTGTCGAATATTTATGATATGAATCAACGATGTGATAATCTTAATGTTAGGTCAATGCCCAGAAGCAACATATTGTATTGCTTGAGTACAATGTTAAATGAGCAAGGGCTGTTGTGTCGCCGCCTGGATGTAGTGAAAAATAAACAAAGGTTCCCATATTTGTGTGAATAGATGGGGTAAAAAGCTAGTTCAGTTGTCTAAGATTAGGGATGGCAACGGGCACGGGTAGTAGCTACCCGCTACCCGTTTCAAAATAGGATAACATTACCCATACCCGCCCGTACCCGTACGGGTACCCGTGTGTGGGTTTTTCTGGGTACCCACGGGTTTCCTTTATTATAAATCAATTTTTAATTTTTTACTTCTGTTATGTTTTAAATGAGATGAAACTTAATTATTTTTGTACTTTTTGATTGAATATTTGGCGAAAATGCTAAATTTATTGGTGTTTTCTATTTGTGTGATTTTATGTTCTCATTTCTTTAACAAAAAGTATATATTTTCTTTGTAAAACATGTGTGTTTCTACACATGTAATAATATTTGTAGAGTGTTTCACCACCAAACTCAATGAAATATGTAAACAAAGAAAAAGGAAAAAATATACATAGTGTAATGAATGTTAGAATAATTTACTTTTTATTTTAATTAAATATAATATATTAATCATATAAATAACGGGTACCCGCGGGCACGGGTACCATAATACCCGTACCCGCCCGTATGCACTACGGGTATTTTTAAAAACCCGTTTATAATACTCGCGGGTACCCGTTTTTGACCCGTACTCGTGCCCGTACGAGTTTTACCCGCGGGTACGGGTTTTTTTGCCATCCCTATCTAAGATACAAATTGGAATATGAAATATAGACACTCTTACAAGTGGATCAATGGAAATAATAGATACAATGATTAGGAATAGGATTAATTTTAGGTGCCTATAAGAAACTTGGTGGGTTGGTGAGAAGGCAACAAAGTTAGATGCTTCGGGTTTTAAGTTCTGATACACCGATGAGACAAGATCGAGAAATGTGGTGGATATAATTGTAATTAAGGAATGAAAGAAGGATGTGGTGGATTTAAAAAGAATATGAGATAGGGTCATAGCCCTAAAGTTTGTACTTTGGAGCAAACAAAGATATCTTTAATGTGCTTACTACTTATGTATCTTATAGGGCCATAGGGGCTAGAGGAATATTACAAGATAAAATTTGGGGAGGATTTGAAAGTTAGTACATGGAATATGTTTAGGAAAAAAATTTCTTATGAAAGGAATCTCAATCGGCATGTATGAAAGAACAATACATGATATGAAGGTTATCATGGAGGTTATGACATAGGCGAAGCAAATATGGAAGGTATGTCTATTCTAGATTTCTCTTCAAATTTTGTTTTTGCAATAGCCAAAATGTGTTTTAAGAAGTAAGATCATCTTATCACATAAAAATTGTATGGTGTGTTCCCAAATTAATTTCTTTCTAGAAGTTCCACATGCACCGTAAAGTCATACTTAGATAGAGCTTGACCACTTAACATAGAGTTTGTAAGAGTTTATAGTAGGTTGGAGAGAAAAGGCAAAGATAGAGCCCCATGAATCAAGTGGTGGAAATTGAAGAGTGCAGAATGAAGAACTTTTCGTCAGGGTTTTGGAGGAAGGGTATTGAGAGGCACAAAGAATTGCTAACCATGGCTGTTAAAAGGGCACGTTGAAGCGTCAAATCGCATGGTTCAACGTTTTTCATGGTGAATAGTGAGTCGGCATTGAAGAAATATTGTTCCAGAGCCAGAGGGCGTAGTAGTTAAGATCGCGATTTAACTCGTAGGATCAGTTGATCTTACGAGTTTTCAAGAGATAGTGAGTTGCGTGCCCACTTTTGAATGTGATGTTACCATCGCCAGTGAGATCGCCGGGGAAGATCGCAGGACCGTAAAATTGTCGTCTCGTTGCGATTTTCTGTTGTTATGACAAAAAATCCTAAATTCAAAAATAATCATCTTTTAAACCCATGTAGAAGGGGAAACCCATGGTCCAAAATCATTTGACCCATCCAAAATTCTTCTAACCCCTAAATTGTAAAATAACAAACAAACTATAACCAGAATAGAAATAGAAGTTACAACCACATCCAGAAGTTTCCAAAGACTTCATTTTCAAGACTTTTCTTTATTATCATCTTCAACATATTTGTTTTCCTTATTATCTCTAAAGTGATATTTTTTCTCTCTTTTTATGTTGTAATGTGTAATAATGGGAGAAAAATGGTGTTCACTATGTTGCCTTTGTTATATATGTTCCCTCTCTCTTCTTTTTTATGTGCTTTTGTTATGTTATGTTTTTGTTAAATTTTGCTTTATTTGTGGCTTTTGTTTCACTTTCCACATACATACTATTATAATATACGTGTAGACTACATAAAACATGAAGTTTCCACCTAAAACACACTGTATAGCTACATTATATTTCCATATACATATTATATTATATATATTTAATATAATATGTATATAATATAATATCAAGCTCTCTGACACTTGTTCGTGTTTTTTTTTTTTTTGCAATCAATGACTTTAGTTGATTATGTTAACATATTAGTTTTGTAATTATGTGAGACTTAATACTTTTGTATGCAACTATTTTGATGCTGGAAGTTTAAGTTTATCAAGTTCTACTTATTAATTTTGTTACTTATGCAATGGATAAAGTTGAAGATTTTATTATTCTATGTATATGTATGTCTAAAGAAATCAATATTTGGTAGGATCTTATGAACTGTGTTACGATCATACGTTTTATGTTTTCATCTAGCCCTTCCGATCTTATGTAAGATCTTGATCTTGTCAACTATGCTAGAGGGTGATGGCATGATGTTTTGGATTGTCGAATCACCGCTGATATTGCTTTGAGGAAGACTAGCTACAGTGCATGGGTTATCGACCTGTGTGTTCTATTTTTTTTTTACCCGATTTCATGACCAAGTCGATCATCCCAATGTTTAACCTAATATTTAGCCTTTTCTAACTAGCCCAAGTCGGCCAACTCGACCCAGCCGGACAGCCCAATGTTTAACCTAGTTTTGAAGCACTTTTTAACCTTTTTTAATCAGCCCAAGTCAGCTAACTCGACCAAGTCGGTCAACACAATGTTTTAACCTAATTTTTAGCCTCATTACTCCGATAAAAGACAACTCAATAAACCCAAAAACATTGACCTGAAAAATAACAACAAAATGTTATCCAAGAACTAGTTCACAGTGCGTGCTTTTATGGATGATATTGTCCTAATTGAAACTCGAGAGAGGAATTAAATGTGAAGTTAGAAATGTGATGACAAACTTTAAAAGGACATAACTTTCTTATAAGTTGAAGTAAGACGGACACGAAGTGTGAGTTTAACAAGAGGTGGACATACACTACCATAAAGGACATATTTGGAGATCATATCATACTACAAGTCCTTAGATTTAAGTATCTCAGGTTAATCATACAATACATAGGGAATTTGAGGGGATGTAAACCATATGATCCAAGCAGAGTACTTCAAGTGTCAAATGTGATATAAAAGAGGCATTCAAGCTTAAGGGAAAATTTTACTGCACAAATATAAGACCCACAATGCTATGAGACTAAATGTTAGGTGGTAAAATGTCAATAAGAGAATAAAGCCAATGTAGTAGAGATGTGAATGTTGTGTAATTAGGGATAAACATTAGGGAGAAAGTTGAAATAACTCCTATTGTAGAAAAGATGCTAGAGTCGTGACGTAGGAATTTTGGGCATGTGTGGAGGAGATTGTTAAAAGCCACAATAAGGAAAGGTTAGTCTAATTTCTAAATGCAGAGGGAGACCAAGAAAAATGATAGGCAAAATGATTAGAAAAGATTTAGAGATCAAGACTTTGTCAATAGATATGATTTATGATAGAATATTATGGCATCATTTAATCCGTGTAGCCGATTCCATGTAGTGGGATTAAGGCTTAGTTGTTGTTGTATTCACATTTAACAATAAGATGATACAGAGATGAACATATCATGTAGTTGTGTAAGGGCTGTTGGAGTCTAACTTGACAAGTTTAGGTAGAATTTCTTTAATCTATAATGTGTATGCAAGGAAGTTGGATTCTGATGATCACTTGCATGATTTAAATTTTGGCCTCTTGAAGTTTTTGGGTTTAGTTGACAGTTCTAATTCTAATGGTGATAATATAGATATGATCGGTAGGATCATAGTGTCATAGTGTTATATTGTTATCCCTTTGATGATGGTTGTGTCATGTCACCTAAGTAATCAGCACCACATGTCCCTTAAATAATTATGGCAAATAGAATCCCCTCTATATATATATATATATATATATATATATATGTATGTGTGTGTGTTTATGTATATATGTATAAGAAATGTAGAAAAAAGAGATCATTATGTCTTAGGCTGTACATCTATCTTCTCCAAACCCTTTTAAGTGGGAGCATCATGCACTGGATCGTTTTTTTTTTTATGTATATCGAATGTAGAAAAGAGATCATCATGTCCCAATGGATCTACTATGTGCCTCATCTTTTGAATTGCATATTTAGGTTTCTGAAGAAAGACTTATATCACTGTTGGAGCAAATAAACAACCAAACATCAAGGCAGACAAAAGTTACAGTAAGTTAAAGAATATTGATTATATTGTCCTACTCTCAAAGTTTATGATTGATTTATTTTCTGCTTTTGCAGATACAGAGGCGTAGAAATGTTCTTGAGGATGATGATTAACTTTCAATATCCCTTTAAGTGTTGTGTTAAGTACTGATTTCATGTTTCATTATATATTTTACTGACAATATTCTGTAAGTAGATTGTGAAGTATATGCTTCATTTTTATTTTGGTTCTATCTTGCCAGGCCTCTTGATTAAAAAAACTTGAAGAATTTAAATCAGGATTCTGGCTGTCATTTGTAAAACAGTTCCTAACATTCTAGCATGTGGATGGCATCTCAAAGATTAGAACTTTACATGTACCCTGAAACAATTTCTTCCTTTTGAACCCTTTTAATCATGGTTATCACAAGTGGACCGTTCAGGCTGACTGAAAACCAAAAAAATGGACCTCATATTGTTACCGTGTAATAATTATACTAGCTATATAATCATACACTTGAAATGAGTGAGACTTATCTCCAATAATGAAATGGGAAGTTCTTTTTTTGAGTTTTAAGGGTAAAAATTGTAATCTCAATGTAACTAATAAGGATATAAATGTCATTTTATTTTGTGTTTTCTTTGTTTTTCACAAAACTTCCCTCTCCATTATTGGAAATAAGTTTCACTTGAATTCTTACTCGAAATGAGTGAGACTCATCTCTAGTAATGGAGAGTAAAGTTTTTTTCTTTGACTTTTAAAGGTAAAATTGTAATCTTAATATAACTAATAAGGATACAAGTATCATTTCATTTTGTGTTTTCCTTGTTTTTCCACACAACTTCTCTTTCTATTATTAGAGAGAGTCTTACTCGTAATGATTGAGACTCTTCTCCAGCATTGGAGAGAAAAATTCTTTTTTAAAAATATACTAATAAAGATATAAGTGTTAATCCATTTTGTGTTTTCTTTAATTTTCACACAACTTTCCCTCAATGTAATAAATAAGGATACAAATGCAATTTTATTTTGTGTTTTCTTTGTTTTTCATACAACTTTTCTCTCCATCACTAGAGATATGTTGACTCAGAATGAGTGAGACTTCTCTCTAGTAACAGAGAGAGAAATATTTTTTATTTGAGTTTTAAGGATAAAATTGTAATCTCAATCTAACTAATAAGGATTCAAGTGTTATTTCATTTTGTGTTGTCATTGTTTTTTCACACAACTTCCCTCTCTATTACTAAAGAGAAGTCTAACTCGGAATAAGTAGACTACTCTACAATAATGGAGAGGGAAGTTCTATTTTTCTTTGAGTTTTAATGGTATAATTGTAATCTCAATGTAACAAATGAGTAAGACAAATCTCCTATAATGGAGAGAGAAGTTCTTTTTTCCTTTGGGCTTTAAGAGTAAAATTGTAATCTCAATATAACTAATAAGAATACAAGTGTCATTTCATTTTATGTTATCTTTGTTTTTCACACAACTTTCGTCTCCATTATTGAATAAGAGTCTTACTCGGAATGAGTGAGACTCCTCTCCTATAATGAAGAGATAAATTCTTTTTTCTGAGTTTTAAGGGTAAAACTGTAATCTCAATGTAACTAATAAAGATGCATGTGTCATTACATTTTGTGTTTTCTTTGTTTTATCACACAATTTCTCTCCATTATTGGAGATGAGTTCGACTCGGAATGAGTGAGACTACTCTTAAGTAATGGAGATGAATGTTTTTTCCTTTGAGTTTTTAGAGTAAAACTGTAATCTCAAAAGTAACAAATGAGTAAGACTCCTATCTTGTAATGGGGAGGGAAATTTGTTTTCCAGAGTTTTAAGGTAAAACTGTAATCACAAGGTATTTAATAAGGATACAAATGTCATTTTATTTTGTGTTTTCTTTATTAGTAAGACTCCTCTCGTGTAATGGAGAAGGAAGTTCTTTTTCTATTTGAGGTTTATGAGTAAAAATGTAATTTCAATGTAACTAATAAGGATACAAGTATCATTTCATTTGTCTTTTCTTTGTTTTTCACACAACTTCCCTCTATATTATTACTACATAGGAGTCTTACTCGAAATGTGTGAGACTAATATCTAGTAATGGAGTGAGAAGTTCTTTTTTTCTTTGTGTTTTAAGAGTAAAAATCTAATCTCAATGTAACTATTAAGGATACAAGTGTCATTTTATTTATATTTTCTTTGTTTTTTCACACAACTTTCATCTCCATTACTAGAGAGAAGTCTAACTCGGAATGAAAGAGACTACTCTCTAGTAATGGAGAGGAAAGATTGTTTTTAAGGGTAAAACTATATTCACAATGTAACTAATAAGTATATAAATGTCATTTCATTTTGTGTTTTCTTCCACACAACTTCCCTCTCCAGTATTGGAGATGATTTTTACTATGAGTGAGTGACTCTTCTCCCGTAACGGAGATGAAAATTCTTTTTTACCTTGAGTTTTGAGGTTAAAATTATAATCTCAATGTAACTAATAAGGATATAAGTGTTATTTCATTTTGTGTCTTAGTGGTTCTTTCACACAACTTCTCTCTCTATTACTAGAGATGAGTATGACTCGAATTGTGTGAGACTACTCTACAGTAATAGAGAGGGAAGTTCTTTTGTTCTTTGCGTTTTAAGGGTAAAACTTTAATCCAATGTAACGAATGAGTAAGTCTCTTATCTTGTAATAGAGAAGGAAGTTTTATTTTTTATTAGTTTTAAAGACAAAATTGTAATCACAATGTAGCTAATAAGGATAGGTGTATCATTTTATATTGTGTTTTCTTTGTTTTTCACACAAATAATTTCTACATTACTAGATAGGAGTCTTACTTGGAATGAGTGAGACCCATCTACTGTAATGGATAGGGAAGTTCTTTTTTCTTTGCATTTTAAGGGTAAAACTTGTAATCTCAATATATCTAATAAGGATATAAGTTTCATTTCATCTTTCTTTTTTTTTGTTTTTGACACAACTTTCTTCTCCTTTACTAGAGAGAAGTCTTACTTAGAATGACACAGACTCATCTCTAGTAATGGAGTGAGAAATTATTTTTTCTTTGAATTTTAAGGGTAAAATTGTAATCTCAATATAACTAATAAGAATACAAGTGTCATTTCATTTTATGTTATCTTTGTTTTTCACACAAGTTCCGTCTCCGTTATTGAAGAAGAGTCTTACTCGGAATGAGCGAGACTCATCTCCTATAATGAAGAGATAAATTCTTTTTTCTTTGAGTTTTAAGGGTAAAACTGTAATCTCAATGTAACTAATAAAGATGCATGTGTCATTACATTTTGTGTTTTCTTTGTTTTATCATACAATTTCTCTCCATTACTGGAGATGAGTTCGACTCGGAATGAGTGAGACTACTCTAAAGTAATGGAGATGAATGTTTTTATTCTTTGAGTTTTAAGAGTAAAACTGTAATCTCAAAAGTAACAAATGAGTAAGACTCATATCTTGTAATAGGGAGGGAAATTGTTTTTCTAGAGTTTTAAGGTGAAACTGTAATCACAAGGTATCTAATAAGAATACAAATGTCATTTTATTTTGTGCTTTCTTTATTAGTAAGACTCCTCTCGCATAATGGAGAAGGAAGTTCTTTACTATTTGAGGTTTATGAGTAAAAATATAATTTCAATGTAACTAATAAGAATACAAAGTATCATTCCATTTGTCTTTTCTTTGTTTTTCACACAAATTCCCTCTATATTATTACTATATAGGAGTCTTACTCGAAATGTGTGAGACTAATATCTAGTAATGGAGAGAGAAGTTCTTTTTTTCTTTGTCTTTTAAGAGTAAAAATCTAATCTCAATGTAACTATTAAGGATACAAATGTCATTTCATTTTTATTTTCTTTGTCTTTTCACAAAACTTCCATCTCCATTACTAAAGAGAAGTCTGACTCGGAATGAAAGAGACTACTCTATAGTAATAGAGAGGAAAGATTGTTTTTAAGTTTTAAGGGTAAAACTGTATTCACAATGTAACTAATAAGGATATAAATGTCATTTCATTTTGTGTTTTTTTCCACACAACTTCCCTCTCCAGTATTGGAGATGATTTTTACTATGAGTGAGTGACTCTTCTCCAGTAATGGAGATGAAAGTTCTTTTTTTCCTTGAGTTTTGAGGATAAAATTATAATCTCAATGTAAATAATAAGGATATAAATGTCATTTCTCTTTGAGTCTTAGTTGTTCTTTCACACAACTTCTCTGTCTATTACTATAGATGAGTATGACTCGAATTGTGTGAGACTACTCTATAGTAATATAGAGGGAAGTTCTTTTATTCTTTGCATTTTAAGGGTAAAACTTTAATCCAATGTAACGAATGAGTAAGTCTCTTATCTTGTAATAGAGAGGGAAGTTCTTTTTTTTTTTTAGTTTGAAAGATAAAATTGTAATCACATTGTAGCTAATAAGGATACGTGTATCATTTTATATTGTGTTTTCTTTGTTTTTCACACAAATAATTTCTACATTACTAGATGGGAGTCTTACTTGGAATGAGTGAGACCCATCTCCTGCAATGGAAAGGGAAGTTCTTTTTTATTTGAATTTTAACGGTAAAACTCGTAATCTCAATCTATCAAATAAGGATATAAGTTTCATTTCATTTTTGTTTTCTTTTTTTTTTTGACACAACTTTTATCTCGTTTACAAGAGAGAAGTCTTACTTAGAATGACACAGACTTATCTCTAGTAATGGAGTGAGAAATTCTTTTTTCTTTGAGTTTTAAGGGTAAAATTGTAATCTCAATTTAACTAATAAGGATACAAGTGTGTTTTCATTTTGTATTTTCTTTAACTTTTCGCACAACTTCCTTTTTCATTAATGGAGAGGAGTCTAACTCAGAATGAAAAAGACTAGTCTCTATCAATGGAAAGGGAATTCTTTTTTAGAATTTTAAGAGTAAAAATATAATTTCGATGTAGCTTATTAGTAAGACTCATCTCCTGTATGGAGAGGGAACTTCTTTTTTTCTTTGAGTTTTAATGGTAAAACTATAATCTCAATGTAACTAAAAAGGATACAAGTTTCATTTCATTTTGTAATTTCTTTTTCTTTTCATACAACTTCTCTCTATTACTGGAAATGATTCTTACTATGAATGAGTGACTCCTCTTCAGTATTGGAGATGGAAGATCTTTTCTTTTCTTTGAGTTTTGAGGATAATATTGTAATCTCAATGTAACTAATAAGGATATAAGTGTCAACTCATTTTGTGTCTTCTTTGTTTTTTAACACAACTTCCTTCTCCATTACTAGAGGGGAGTTTGACTCTATATGAGTTAGATTTCTCTCCACTAATGTAGAGTGAAGTTCTTTTTTCTCTCAATTTTAAGGATAAAATTGTAATATCAATGTAACGAATGAGTAAGAATCCTCTCTTATAATTGAGAGGGGAACTCTTTTTTTTATAGTTTTAATGATAACATTGTAATCACAATGTAACTAATAAAGATATCAATATCATTTTATATTGCATTTTCTTAGTTTTCACACAAATTCCTTCTCCATTATTGAACGGAGTCTTACTCAAAATGAATGAGACTCCTCTCCTGTAATGAAGAGGGAAGTTCTCTCTTTCTTTGAGTTTTAAGTGTAAAATTATAATAATCTCAATGTAACTATTAAGGATACAATTTTCATTTCATTTTTTGTTTTCTTGGTTTTTGACACAACTTCTCTCTCCATTACTGGAAAAAAGTCTTACTCATAATGAGCGAGAATCATTTCTAGTAATGGAGTGAGAAATTCTTTTTTCTTTTAGTTTTAAGGGTAATACTTTAATTTCAATGTAACTAATAAGAATACAAATGTCATTTCATTTTGTGTTTTTTTTGTTTTATCACACAACTTCCCTCTGTATTACTGGAGAAGATTTTTACTCGGAATTAGTGAGACTACAATCAAGTAATGGAAATGAATATTTGTTTTCTTTGAGTTTTAAGGATAAAACTATAATCTCAATATAACAAATGAGTAAGACTCCTATCTTGTAGGAGAGAGAAATTATTTTTAGAGTTTTAAGGGTAAAACTGTAATCACAATATAACTAATAAGGATAGAAGTGTCATTTTATTTTGTGTTTTCTTTGTTTTTCACACAACTTCCTTATCCATTACTGGAGAGGAGACTTACTCGGAATGAGTAAGACTCCTCTACTGTAATAGAGAGGTAAGTTCTTTCTTCTTTGAGGTTTATGTGTAAAATTATAATTTCAATATAACTAATAACGTTACAAATGTCATTTCATTTTGTATATTTTTCACATAACTTCCATCACCATTAGTGGAGATTATTTTTACTCTAAATAAGTGACTCCTCTCCAGTAATGGAGATGAAAGTTATTTTTTATTTGAATTTTGAGGATAAAATTGTAATCTCAATGTAACTAATAAGGATATAAATGTCATTTCATTTTGTGTAGTTTTTTGTTTTTTCACACAACTTCCCTCTCTGTTACTAGATAAGAGTTTGACTTAGAATAAGTGAGACTACTCTATAGTAATGAAGAGGAAAGTTCTTTTTTCTTTGAGTAAAGTGTAAAACTATAATATCAATGCAACGAATTAGTAAGACTCCTCTCTTGTAATGGAGAGGAGAATTTTGTTTTTGTTTTAAAAGATCAAATTTTAATCACAATGTAACTAAGAAGGATACTAGTGTCATTTTATATAATGTGTTGTATTGTTTTTCACACAAATTCCTTCTCCATTACTCGAAATGAGTCTTACTCGGAATGAGTGAGACTCTTCTCCTTTAATGGTGAGAGATGTTCTTTTTTCTTTGAGTTTTAAGAGTAAAACCATAATTTCAATGAACTAATAAGGATATAAGTTTCATTTCATTTTGTGTTTTCTTTGTTTTTGACACAACTTTCCTCTCATTTACTGGAGAGAAGTCTTACACGAAATGAGTGAGACTCATCTGTAGTAATAGAGTGATAAATTCTTTTTTCTTTGAGTTTTAAGGATAAAACTGTAATCTCAATATAATTAATAAGGATACAAGTGTCATTTCATTTTGTATTTTTTTAGTTTTTCACACAACTTCCATCTTCATTATTATAGAGGAGTCTAACTCAGAATGAGACTACTCTCCTATAATGGTGAGAGAAGTTCTTTTTTTTTCCGAGTTTTAATGGTAAAACTATAATATTAATGTAGTGAATGAGTAAGACTCCTCTGCTATAATTGAGAGGGAATTTTTTTGAGTTTTAAGCGTAAAATTGTAATCTCAATATAACTAATTAATAAGGAGACAAATGTCATTTCATTTTGTGTTATCTTTGTTGCTCACACAACTTCTCTTTCCATTAGTGGAGAAGAGTCTTCCTCGAAATGAGTGAGACTTCTCTCTAGTAATGGAGATGAAAGTTTTTTTTTCTTTGACTTTTAAGGGATATATAAGTGATATATTTTTTGGTAGATTTTTTTTTTCCATTAATTAGTTAGGTGAACTTAGTTTATACAGTCCATGTTGTGGTCAATTATTATATAATGTGTGGAGTATGTGTTTTAGAACTTTTTTATTATTTGGTGTTGCTAAAGCCATATTGGTTTATAGTGGCTTGGTATATGTCGTGACCAAATCTTGGATAGGTCATAGGCTAAACTGTTTATATTATCTAATTAATTGATTTGATTTAAAATAAAGAAATTATTTTAAAAAATTAAAGGCGAGTTAATAGTAGAATATACAATATTGGTTATAAACTAAATAATAGAATTAGTACTAATAACTGCAACCATTTATTTCTTCCAAGCAAAAATCAAGATATAACACAAGTCGTAACTTCACTATCTGATTTAGAATTAAATTATTTATAATTGTTTTATTTATTTTATAAAAAAATTTATTTTTAAAAAAGAATTAATATCAAAAGAGACTATATTAGTGTGACTCACTTTGATAAATAACATAGACAACACTAATAACTATAATCTTTTCTCGGCTCGAAGTAGAAATCAAGATATGATATGAGCCATAACTTCACTATTAGATTCCCAAAATAATTTATTAATTAATTTATTTTTATTATTTATAAAATTAATAATTATTATTTATAAAAATATATTATTTTATATGATAACGGAATTAAAAAAGTAATTATTTAATTTTATCTTTGTTTGAATAATAAATTATATAATTTAAAAGAAAATAATTACTTATTTAATATTAATCAATTATTGTACTCTTAAAAAACTTACTATGAAATAATTTTATTTAAAAAATAACATGAAATAAGTAAAAAAAGAAAAGAAAATGAGTATACCTTCATATCTGACCACATGGCGACTACCACTCGATGGCGAAAACATAAGGATTTCAAACACATAAAAAGTCAGGCGAAAGTAAGAAAGGAGTAGGGGCACAAAAAATAAAAGGCATGGGTCACATGTTGAAATATTTGGCAATGAATTTTAGTTAAAAAATATATATTTAAATTAAAAAGTTAATTATTAAGTATTTTTTTAACTAACTAATGACACATGAAATTAATACAATATTATGGAGAGAAGATGTGGTCCACAATGGATTATCCGTGAAAACAATTAGAGTGACTATGATAGCTACTACGAGAGTGACGAGTGTCACCAATATTGGCTTCTGATGGCGCTGACATGAGACAAACGTACCACACGACTCATTGTGATTAGTTGGCGCAAAAATGTCAGTCTAGCGGCATTGACGACACAAAATTCCTATGTTGTCTTGATTAGTTGAAACACTACAGATGTTAATGGTTATATTGTAGTGATCATGATGCTCCTTAATGTAAATCAAGGCACATATTTTTTTTTTCTCTATTTGATTTTTGTTTTAAAGTTATGACTCTTAGTTCTATTTTTTCCTCCTCATTTTAACAATTTTTTTGCGTTCCTTTTCCACTGGCTGTTTTTTCGAATTCTACTCGTCATTTATAATAGAGTTTTGTAACCACCATATTAAATATTGATTTTTATTTAATATATATGCTAAAAATCATAGGTTTTATTAATTATTTTGGAATTATTTAATTAATTAAATGAAACCTTTAGTAACCAAAGGTATCATAGTGTTGATTAAGATTTAATCAGTGAATTTGTTTCTTTACGACGTACGACACAACGACTTAGAAAGAATAACTTTTTTAAATACATGAAGCACTTCGGCCTAAGAATAAGTTATTTTCAAAAGTGTTAGACACAAAGGACTAAAAAAAAATATATTGTTGAAATCACATCAAACATGAGGATTTGGAAAAAAATTATTTTTTGCACATCATGAACTTAACATGGAAAGAATATATTTTGAAAACAGATGAGAAGTAGGAACTTCGAAAGAATAAAAAATTTCAACACATTAGGCACAAAGAATAGGAAAGACTAATTTTTTTATAGTATATTTTTAAACACGTCACGATCTCAGACTTGAAAATAGTAGATTTTATCACATCAAGCTTAGGGACTTGAGAGTAAAATATACTTTTGAAAATTAACCAGGCTCGGGGACCTATAAAAAAATGAATTTTAAATATATCACACATGTGAATCTTGAAAGAATGAACTATTAAACTCATCATGATCAGGGACTTAGAAAAAATGATTCTTCAAGCATGTAAAGTAATGGTATGAATGTTTGAGAGTATGTTATCTATGACACAAGATGATGCTTGTTAGGTTTTGAGTGATGTAAATAATATCATGTATGTGATAAATGCAACGAAATTAATGGTAATATTTGTGCAAAAATATTTTTGTATGTTACTCATGATTTTTTTCCTTCTTTTGGAATAATATATAATCAATTAATTTAGTCATTGTTTATAACTTTTATGGACTCGACTGAACTGTGACCTTAGTCGACTATTGTTCACTAACTATTGACTAATGACTTGCTTGCCATTTTTTCACAAAAAAAACTTGCTTGCCATTGTTAAAGGAGAATAAAAAAAACTGCCCTAATTTTCTTCAAGACATCTTTTATTTTAAGGTAATCCCAACATACTGCCTTAGTGTCAACTATATTCAAAAATACCACATCGATATAAGTTTTCTTGAAATTTCTTCACAAAGAGATAAAAGTGCTATGATTTAATGTCTTTTAAAAACTTCTTTTCGTCCATGTTGATCACCCAATTGCTTCATATGGTATTCACTTAATTTATGCCCATAATACGTGGTACAAGTACTTGTGAGGAATTATGTCTTTTTGTTATGGTTCTAAGTTATCTTTGCAGATTTTCGACTTAGATCCACTTTTCTTTTTCTAGGTTACCCTATGAGTTTTAAACATAACACTCTTTTCTTTTCTCTTTATTTTTGTCTCTTTGTTTGTTTGTCTTGCCTTTTTTTCTTTCTTTTTTTGGATTTTGAACATCCAAGGTGTGACAGTCTTATGTCTTTCTAACTTCACAATTTTCACACTTTTGATTTTATTGGAACTTTCTACTCAAAACATAAGATCAACCCAATAATTGTCAAAATTAAGATACTTGAAGTCATCATTATGCTTAATTTTTCCTCAAAAGCTTAAGTTGAGAAGCCCTAGACAAGAATCATCACAAAATCCATGTTGGTTTGAGAGGCTTTCACTATTCCTTAGCATTATTATTGTTTATGTTATGCACAACTCTTTAAAAAGCAATATTAAGAACAATAATCATGTCAACATGGAAAATGTTTGGCTTAAGATTGGTAATGACGAGAGAATGAATTTTAATCCCATGCATTAAAAGTGATATGTTTTTATCAAAATTTCTGAAATTTAATGGAGTTTGTTTTTCTCTGTCTTGTGGTGTGCCTTGGGCAAATCGATTTCTCAATAAGGTTTTTTAAGCTTGTATTGTGACTTGATTATTTATTTTTTGTCCTATCTTCTTTGTTCTATCTTCAACAATGTTTTGACATGGAATTCAACAATTAAAAGGATATTATTGGGTAATGGGTAGAGACATAATATCAATGTGATAATATTCCCTTAAGGAATATTAATTGTTTCGTTGATAGTTATTTATATTAGCATTTTATTTGTTCTTACTTTTTCCTTAGATAATCATTGAGGATTCTCAACGTCCTTATATATTCTCTATTTTCTATTCTGTCACACTTTGACTGTTGTATATTTTTACTTGACTTGAATTGAATTCTTTATCCTCTAGGTAAGATAGAGGAAATGATGTATGAACGGTGTGAAATAGTGTATTTGTTTCTTAATAATTGAATTTTAGAGAAAAGAACTGAAATTGACCCTCCCCTAAGTATTGATAGTTTGTAGGTATTTCAAAAAAAACTATTCTTTCACAATGACTAGACTCAAATTGAGTGACTAGGGATATCTTCCTAGTGTTTTGAAATTACAAAGAAGATTTATGTTATTACAAAAGCCTGCTCGATGATCCACACCATTTTTTATCTGACATTTGCATCATACTCTATACCATTTTAATTATCTTGACTCAAATATCTCATATTAATGTATGAATTATTTTATTTAGCTTGTCTTTGCGGTGAAAGTTATATGTGAAATGAAATATGATATTGTAATTTGGATAACCAATGCATTAGTATATACCTATTAAAAATATATATTGGAAAATAAATCTTTAAATATGAATAAAGACTAGGGGTGCTTCTTTATTAGATAGCCTAAACCTCTAGTTTACCAAAAACTGAGTGTTACATTTTTATATTAGCAAATTGGGGTGAGTTCTTCATGAATGAAATCTCCCTTATATATTCTCAAACCAAAACATTCCCCTAAAACCCGATGAGGCTTGCATCAATTAGGTCTCGTACCTTGACTTTTAATTTATTGTAATCCTTTATGAGATGACCAGTTGCCCTTATATGATATTTATAGTGAGCATTTGGGTCACTCCTCTAGGTATAAAGGTACCACTTTCTTAATGGGTAAAAGAGTCAACATGGACATCTAAAAGAGTTTTGTAACAACTCAAAGTAAAATATGAGAATCAAATCATAACAAAATATTTCATTTTCGTTTATGGGATCATCTTTCTTGACTATTAGCTATCAAAAAATGATGTATGGCTGATATTTCCTCCTCCATTTCTTTAAATGTTGTTTCATATTCGATTATCATGTTAGTTGAGTCTTTAACATTTTTGTAGCTCACTAAGCAACCCTCTATTCTACCCCTCATGGTAATCGAGTGAGGAAAATCCAAAGAAACACCTCCCATTAGTAGATCAAGGAATGGTGATTGGAGAGTGTGAACACCTAATTTCATACATGTGTAAAAAACAAATTTAAAAAAAAGAGTTTTAGGGCATGTATCGATTAAATACATTTCAAGGACTAAATTGCAATTATCCTAACCTATACCTATTATTGGAAATTTGGGCAAAGCCCATACCTCGCTCGCTCTCCCGCACTTATTGGGCAAACATGATGTGTAAAATGTGTCTATCCGCCTTAAAATGTCCGCCCAATATGCCATATTCGCTCGTAGACATTTCAAGCGGGCAAAACAGGTGGCCCATGGGCATGATTAGATAAATTATTGAACATCAAATATGTAAATATATATGTATTTGTCAAATGTGAGAAAATATGTTCAACTTGTTATATATGCATTTGTATATCAAATGTAAGAAAATACTGTCATTTTCTTATTAAATATATGCATTTGTATTTTGTATATTAATATATGCATATGTACTATTCCATTTGTATTTTGTATGTAAATTATATATTTTGCATTATATATATATGTATGCATTTACATTTTGTATGTATTGCTTCATTTGTATGGTTGTTTATTATGATAAATACATTTGTTTATATGAATACAAATTATATACTTTTCTTTTGTATGAAGTTATATAAATTTGTATATATTTTTTAGTTTTGCTTAGGGTGGCTCGTAAGTCTGACTTGCCCATGTTTAGGGCGGGCATGACATGATATTTCATGCCTTATTTTAAAATGGGTATGCCCATCCTAATTTAGGCGGATATTGCTTGGGCACGAGCAGGAGTAGGTAGAGCAACCCAAATTACAAATACTATCTATACCCTAACCCTAAACATAATAATAAGTCCCTATGAAAAAACCCTTAACTAAACCCTAAAAAATAACTTAGCAAACAATAAGAGAAACACAACAAAAAAAGGCAATCAGTAGGCAACCTCCATAATGAGAGAAAAGAAAGGTAATGTTCCGACAATATTGACCAAAAGACAAAGAAAATACAAACTGAGCTTAATCCTTCTAGCATCATCTCCTTCATTCACCCCTGTCAATAATGCCCTACATATCTCCATCACAACAACCCATATGTACTCATCCCCACCTATTTCAAAAACAATGGTAATGGTTCTACTCATCCCCACCTATTTCAAAAACAATGGTAATGGTTCTACCATTTGTCTAATGTGTAATTTGTCATGGTTCTACCATTTGTCTAATGTGTAATTTGTCATGGTTCTACCATTTGTCTAATGTGTAATTTGTCATGGTTCTACCATTTGTCTAATGTGTAATTTGTCATGGTTCTACCATTTTCATCAAATTTCAGCAAATAGAGAAGCTCATGGGACTCTGGGTTCCTCAAGCTGGATCAGTGGTTGTCAAAACGAGATCTAGATGTGGGACTAGAGGAGTCCTCACATCTGTTTGTTGAGGCGATGGGAAAAGACTAACGATCCTCCCCACGTCGCTCTTGGACTGGGGTTATGAATATGAAGTGGACCCTCAACCAACAGCTTATCCACACTATAATGGCTTGATCGTTGTCTACACTACTGACAACATCTCCTATATTCTTGTGGAGCATCCATTACATGAAAGTCACAAGCATGAGACATATAGCCACCATGCTTCACGATCTCCTCATGCATTGTGCGTCATCTAGAACCTTGGCCAACTCGTGCTATATTAGACCTCCATTTTTAATTCCACTCATCCTGGTTTTCTCGGGTAGCCTAGGGAAGATAATGGTATTCACCTTCCCCTTTTTATTATATTTTATTACTTATTTTTATTTATTTTATTCAAATTTGTATATATGTTTTTTATTGTGTTTTCCTTTCATTTATTTATTATTTTTATTCTTTCATATCTTATTGTTATTTATTGTGTATTATATTAATTTCATATGGGTGCACTATTCTATATATGAAAAGAATGTTTATGTGGTTTTGGTCCTTTAAGAGTTTTGAGGGATTGAAAAGATTCTTTAAATAATTATCTTTGATAAAAGAAGTAATATTCGTCTAAAGTCTTATTTTTCTATCCTATTTGAGATGAAAAGTGGTATGTAATTTAAACTGCATCTTTTGTCTCTCAAATATGGGTAAAACAATATAGTCGAGAGTTGAATTTTTTTCTTACCTTAGTTCTAAGAAATTAAATTTTATTCATGCATTTTATTAAATAAATCAAAATCTTAGAGTTCTAGGATTAAAGGAAGTGTTACTCGACCCAAGTTTATCTTCACATCCTATTTGAGCTTAAAAGTAGTACACAATTTTAAATTGCATTTTCTTTCTCTGAAATATGGGTAAGGCGATATAGCCTAGAGTTTAATCTTCTTTCATACCTTTGATAAGGGCCAAAAATACCTAATTTTCATACACTTTTCATGACATTTATCATATGTAATTCATGCAAAACCAACTTAATTCAACAATTTTTAGATAAATTGTCATAGTTTGATTGTATATTTTGTCCACCTGTTTTCCAAATCTTTGTGTGAAGTTTTTTAGGAAAAGTCAAAGAGAAGAAAAATTCATAAAAATAGTAAAGCAAGGAGGTGTCCACATAAGCCACTTTTGATGCACACATGGCAATCTAAGTATTTTTTCCAAAATCATGGACCAAAAACATGAAGTTGCTCACTAAGTAGTCTAGCGTGGACAAACAGGACCACCCAACTGACCTGACACCAACTTGACTCGGTCAGACACAAGCTTTAAATGGTCAGACTTAAGTATGACACAAGCCAACCTGCTCAAACTGTCAACTTAGCGTGCACCTGGACCGCCCAACCTAGAACCACACATCTGGCCAGAGTATGACAAGCTGCTCAAGTAGAGAGTTGAGCGGTGCCACCTAAGGATCCAGGCGGGCAGGACCCTGCAAGTGTTCAACTTGACTTGGTCACCAAGCCATGATGGCATCATGCATGACCTCACTTGACAAGGCCTCTGAGCACTTTTCATAATAGCCCACAATAGCTTGGTCAAGTAGCTCACAAATAGCTTTGCTGAGTAAAAACCAAGCAGCTAACTAAGCTGCTTGGCTAAAGACCAAACTCATGCTGAAAGGTTTGGTGTGCCTGATGTAGACCAAGAGGGCCAGGTGGTGACCTGGTTGCCTATAAATATAGGCCCTCTTCCACCATTAAAAAGGACTTCCATTCTTCACTTTTGCTCTAAAAAACACTTTTCTATAGAATTCTTGTAGTTTGGGGCCACTGTTCCAAGCTAGTTCTTAGGTAAATTTTGTAATTTTCTCTTAGAACTCAATAGGAGAAAGGAGTTGGTAAATATGATGCAAAAATTAATTTTGTAATCTCATTTAGTTCCAAAAGCATCTCATCATTGGATAAATGGCTAATGCTCCTACACATTGATTTGGATTATGGTGTAATGATATTTCTTTTCTTCATTTATAACATCTTTTGATTTCAATGTATATTCAAGTTACTACATTTGGTTAATTTTGATTCTTTAAGAAGTTTTTAATGAAGTTTTAGCTTGATCACCTAAAACTTGATTTAAAGATCCAAAATGCTTCTTCTTAAGGTATTGACAAGTGAACTAAAAAGTATAACCTACACCTTAGATCACTTTCCATATCAAAGCATCTATTTTAAGAAACCTATGTTTAAGGCTAAATAATGTTAATAGAGCCTGAAGTAGGGTGTGACAACCTATCCGACGAGTGACAGTTAATTATTATTTAGTGTATTTCATAGGGATTGAAAATCATCTATATATACTAGGACACTAGATGGGGGATTTAGACTTGGTGTTTGGAATTACCAAAGTATAACACATAACTTGTCTAAATGTTTTCAAAATCATTCGAGTTTAGAAATAATTCCATATTTCAAACTAATTTTCTCCTCAAGAATTTGTGAATATTAGTTTATGTTTCTTTGTTTTTTTTGCTATAATATGCCTATATGATTTTCTTCTAATGCAATTCCCTTTGGACCAACATAACCATATACTATACTACAATTGAATCTTGAAAGAGATGTAAGTGTAAAATAGTAAAGTGTTAACTCATAAATTTTATTTGTTGATTAAATATTCCTAAAAACATAAGTTCAAACCAACTCATGGTTTGTAACTTGGTACATAGGAATAATATGCAAAAAAAAGTGCAATCCAATCAATGATTGTTACTTAAACAATAAAAGAATGATGAATAATAAATCTATCTGCTAACATTTAGTTTTTGTCATGTATTTTCCGCAACTAACTTTTACTTTCTGTCCTTTATTTTCCACAACTAATATTTACTTTCTGTCAGTTACTTTTCCGCAACTAAAATTTATTTATTGCTTTATTCTTTATATCAACCCTTCGAAAGAAGTGGTACGATTAACTGCTAACTTTATTCTTTTGTTCATTTTATTCTTTGATACAAACCTTTCATAAGAACTGATATGGTTAACTTAATAAAATGAGACTGACATTTATGGTATGGTTAAAAGGAACCCGAAAATGGAGTAAATGAATAAAGTCATTAATTAAATAGATTGTTCATCACTCATCACCTTTAAATAAATAAAATAAACTTGTAAGGCCACTCAAATTATCCTTTCAACAAAGTGACACATTTGTTGTTGAAGGAGGAATTCCTATTATGGTAATATGCTTTCAACCACCTTAGATAATAAAAATTAAATTTTTTTCATGCTTTTTATTAATTAAATCAAACTCTTAGATATCTAGGGTTAAATGAAGTGGTACTCAACCAGAGTCTGATCTTCCTATCCTATTTGAGCTGAAAAACAGTACACGATTTTAAACTGCATTTTCTCTCTCTCAAATATGGGTAAGGTGATGTATTCGAGAGTTGAATCTTTTTTCTTACCTTAGATATAAGATATTAAATTATATTCATGCCTTTTATTAAATAAATCAAACTCTTAGAATTATAGGGTTAAAGAAAATGTTACTCAACCTGAGTCTTATCTTCCTATCTTATTTGTGCTAAAAAGTGGTACGTGATTTTAAACTGCATATTCTCTCTCTCAAATGCAATCGAGAATTGAATATTCTTTTTTACCTTATATAAGATGATAAATTTTATTCATGCATTTTTTCAAAACTCTTAGAATTAAAGTGTTAAAGGAAACGATACTTGATTCAAGTCTTATCTTCCTATGCTATTTGAGCTAAAAAGCGGTACGAGGTTTTAAACTAAATTTTTTCTCTCTCAAATATAGGTAAAGCAATCTAACCCAAATTTGAATATTATTTTTTATCGCAGATGCCAAACATAAATATTGATACTTTACTTTTATAATTAAAATCAACTATACACACCAAACATTTTTCAACCAAGAAATATATAGTCTTAATTTCCCTATTGCACCTAATGACACATAGGAGGAAGATAAACTCTTATCAAATACAAAAATAAAAAAATATAAATTATGTTCCAATAAATAATTATTTAATTTAGCAAGATTTTAGGTGTACATAATTATATACGACTATTGTGAGTGCCATTTGACAACTAATGAGGTGCTAATAAGTTCCCTAATATCTAATCTACTCCCGAACCTAGAATCTGAGTTCAAAGGCCAATTTTCCAATATTTGGGCCTAAAAGTGTCTTTATATGCTTGGACCACAAATACAAGGTGGAGACTCCACTAAGTCACATAACCAGTATTCATCCAAAGATTGGTGCTCGATAGCTATAGTCTCCATTAGGGATTTCCTAAGAGAGTCATGCCCAAAGTAGTCAATTGCATGGATTCACGTGTACCTCTTGAAGCTTGTCTTTTTCTTTTTTGTACATAATTGTGATGCTAATTTTTTTTTTTTTTTTTGAGTTTTTTTTATGTTTTTGAGTTGTTTGCCTAGATGAGATGAGTTTGTCTGTAACGGGTTTGTATGCTTCTCATACACAACACCATGTACAAAGTGTCCTTGTACATATACATGTCCTATATCTGATATTAAATATATTTTAGGGTTTGAAGAGATATATACCTTGTCGGTGTTGACTTCTAGTCAAATCTTGTACTAGCATAAAGGACCAACCACAATGTTATCGATATCATGAGTTAGGCACTTGAGGGCTAGACTTCTCCCGTTTCTTACCTCTGATAATTGGGTTTCTATTTCTCCGTGGAAGAGATTCAATTTAATGTCCTTTTAGAAGTCTAGAAATCTCCAAGGAGTCCATTTTAGACATACCCTAATATCTAAACATTGGAATATGGCTTTTAGACATAACCATTTTAGGATATACCTTATGTTAGACACAAAAAGTACACTTCTATCTTTGTATATATCATTGTTTTTTCACAAGTTGGAGCTTCCCAATATCATCATCCATGCTTGAGTGGGAAAAGATACTATTGCACTTTGATATCTTTATGCCATGAGGACAACTTATTCATAAAGACACCCAAAATGGACACCTCATCCTAAGGGAGTTTTTTTAATAAAATTCAGGGCAACTGCCTTCGTCATCAATTAGCATGAATAATATGATGATCATTAGTCAAAAATGACATGTCATATTTTGCATTCATAAGTCTTGGAAGGCTCATTTCCTCCCGAATTCAGCCATAAAAGTGTAAGAGTCGTTGTTTCATCTCGATATATTGTCACTTGTAATGATGGCTAAATTTCCCTAAAAGGGATCCATTATCCTTTGCAGTATACATTCTGCATCAATCACACACTTCATTCATTCATACATGCATTCATTCAAAAAATCGATCATTCAAAAATTCACCCATGAAAAAAGAATATATTGTTCCAACATTCATCCAAAAATAGATCATTCTAACATTCATCCAAAAATAGATCATTCTAACATTCATCCATTTATATGTTCAATCAGTCAAAAGTTAACACTATATAATTCATACATTCATCTACTTATTCATGCATAATGCATTCATAAAAACACAAAAATAAATTATTTAAATATTGCATTTCATACATCATCGTACTATGTGTTGCATTTTATGCATTACCATAAATGATCTAAAATGAAAAAAATAATTTCATTTATGCATCCTCATATGCATTCAAAGTAGAAGAAAAAGTGTAGCACATGAATTTTCCATGCATAAAAAATTACATCCTTATATCATTTACTTATCTTATTCATTATGACACCCCTTTCATAAATTTAAAAATCATTTCCTAGTTGCATTATCTAAGGTATTCATTAGTTGAAAGTCGATTTCAAAAGCGCTACTTTTGGACTTAATTGAAGACATTCATGGTTGAGACTAAACATGTCCATATAATCACAGAGAATCACAAGATAATATATCATTTCCTACCCTAGTATGAACAGAGATTGCTTTGAAAAAAGCTTCTCCTCATTTTGAAGACCCCAATTGCACAAGTCAATCCCGATTACCCTTTCACTCACCTATGTTTCCTTCCATCTATAAAGATTCATTTTTCGCTACACATATTTTTAACAAGTACATTCTAGTGTGTTGATGATGCAAATTTATTATCCCATACTTCATTCCACAAATCTCATTCACTAAAAAAACTAAAAAAATTAATTCATGCATTAATGTGAGATATTCGACTCAAAATTAAAATGACATGGAGGATCATGCAAATGTAAGATCCAAAATGATGAAGATCTTCATGTAGATTTACCTAATAATACAAGGATTCATTGTTAATCCCCAACATTTCATAATATTTCCCTAGTCACCCCATTTGAGCCTAGGCATTATGATAAGAAATTGTTTCTTGAGTTGCCCGTGAAGTATCAATAGCATGTAGATGGTAGTTTTTTCAACAATGTTTTCTTGATATTCAATTATTAATGAACGATACATTCTTTGACGTTGTCATACACCATTTCCCATATCTGAATCAAAGGATGAGAAATCAAAAGAAAGTCAAATTAAAATGTTCATCGATCAAAGTGTAAAAATGTATATACAAGAAGCCCGTTGAGAATCATCAATAAAAATCTTAGGAAAAGGTTAGGACAAAGAAAATATAATGTCAATGATCATCAAAAGAAATATTCATATCCTATCACGAAAGATTCTAACATTAATTCTATGTTGTAACCCATCCCATCACAAAAAATCTCAATAAAATCCTAGTAGTTAAATGTAATGTAAGACAAATGGTGGAAATAGAATAGTGAGAAATGAGAATAACAAAAGGAGAAATCAGCATCATAAACATACATTTAACTCGTATATCCTTTTTATTTCTAAAACCCTTAACCAGGACACCTTACAAGTTCAAGAACACCTTGTCAAATATTTTATTTGCCCAACATAATTCATTAGGGCGTAGAAATGTTGACTCCATTAAGCCTCATAATTTAAAAAAATATATATATCATCTTTAATGTGTTTGATCAAAATTCATTATTTTTCATCATTATCATCACAATAGGGATCATCAACAAGACAACAACATTCAATCCACTCATCACCACCCCATAGCCCAATCACTTTTCAACTTTTCATAACCATTATTTTTAGTATTTTTTTAAAGAGTTATGCATGAAATAAGGAGCACCAGAGGAAAGGAAAAGTGGAAGCCTCTCAAACTAGAGTAATTTTTGAGATGATTTTTGAACTCATTCTTTATGTGACGATATCCTTATCAAAATCCAGAAATGTAATAATATTTTGGTGTCAAAGCTTGATAATATTTTGAAGCATGCTATGGAAACTAAATCCAACAATATATTTGAAGATATGGGTTAGAAAATGTCCAAGAACGTAGGTTAGGGTACTTCTGGAATTTGGGAAAAAACACTAGGAATGCATGTTTGGGTATTGTCGTAACCTACAAAGATAAGAAACACTGAAGATGTGGGTCAGGATAATACTGAAATATGGGAAGATAAAACCAAGAACACAAATCAGAGTATTTTCGGAACTAAGAAATGAAAAATAGTATGAACACAAGTTGAGGTATTGCCTCAGCCTAGGAAGATAAGAAACACTAAAGATGTAGGTCAGGGCGCTGCCAAAACATAGGAAAATAAAACACTAAGAACACATATCAAAGTACTACTAGAACCTAGGAAGGTAAGAAACATGGAAAGAAAACTCTATGAGTGCAAGTCGAGGTACTGGCCCATCCTAGGAAGATAAAAAACAATGAAGATGCAGGCTAGAGTGTTGTTAGAATTTGGGAAGATAAAGCCAGGAACTCGATTTGGGAAGATAAATCCAGAAACTTGGGTTGGTGGAACCACTAAATCCAAGACAAAACACATGTCTTTGACACCCTTCAAACCATAGGAACCCGTTTCCTCAGTAGCGTTGATTATTTTCTCCATGGCATTAATTTTCACTTGATCTTGATGATTCATAGAATTATGTGGAGTGGGGGAGTGATTGTTATTGACTTGGAGAACTACGATCTTTCTATGAGGAGAATTTCAGAAACCAATCCTTTGTTGAGTTGAGGTAGAAGAAGATGTATCACCTTGTGCAACAAGCTTAGTCTCTGCAGCCTTGATTGCAAACATAAACTCCACATTGTTGTGGTACTCTCTTCCTTATTGTATTGCTTCAGTTTGAACCATGATTGTTTCCAGTCTAGTCCTAAAATTTTGCCTTCGAAACCAATCTACAACTTATTAGACCCATTGCCAATAGATCATGAAATTTATGCATAGCAAATGGTTTTCATTTCTGCATGAGGTTCATGAAGTGGTCCACTTTTTTTTCTTTCTATATATAATATGAACTGAAATGTAATCTTTAATTTATATAATGTAAGGAATGTTAACCCTGAGTACATATTACTTCAACAATGCATTACATGTATTTTAGGAATTATTTGATATACTTAGGGGTGTAAAAAATGAATGAGATTAAACATATTTTCATTGAAATGTACAAATTTGATAGTTTTTTTAACACATGAGTTTGCTTTTGAAAATGCAATGTATGATGCAAATAATTTGGAATGCATGAAGGTAACTTTAAATGCAATTTTGAAATGCTTGAAGAGGTATGAAGTCAATGAAAGTCAATGAATGTTTGAATGCATGCATGATATATCAATAGGTGATTGAATGGTATGCATGAACATGATGTCTCAAATTGGATGGAAAACTGTTATAGAGTTAATGCCAACCTAGGCTAAATATAATTTTCCCTTGGTTTTTATTATGTCAAAAAATTACCCTTAGGACGATATGTCTGACAGAGAGTATTTATTTTGCATGCGGATGTGCCATCTTCATGGCATAAGGACAACAAATATAGTGATATCATGTACATTTGAAGCTTACTGGAGATGGGGTAACCTTATTTAAGGGACAAAATGTCCCAATTTATGACGAGGGATAAAATTATGATGTGATTCATGTGTCCCAATCAAGTTTTTGAAATATCTTAAGATCACAAATCTATAGTGAAGTATTAGGGTATATTTAAAGTGGACTCCATATATGGTTTTAGACTTATAAACATTGATTGCATACAAACCAAATATCATGGGCTTGAAACGAGAAGAGACAACCTTCTAAAGCATCTAACTCGCAATAATGGGAACAATATGGGTGGTCCATCATGTTAATATCAAAGAGATTCAATGTCCATAGTGCAGAGCAAATGTCTCTCCTATCTCAACCTAATATCTAATGTGCGGGTTGAGGGAATGTATGTTTGTTAGGCACTACGCCAAAATTTGAATTTAACAACGATCATTTAACAACACTTAATAACACAACAATGTTAAATACAAGGCGGGAGAGAATCAACAACGTTCTTTAAAGCAAACGTTGTTAAATGTAATAAGCAGATAAATATTCAATATCACTTTCTACAATGAGCGTTGTTGAATGTTTGCCTCAAAGATTCAATACCACTCCTTTAAGAAAGCAATATTAATTTACAGCGATTCAACAACGCCCTTTATAGTGAGCGCTATTGAAACTCGTGACCTTTCAAGATTTGTCATACTTTTTAAAGAAAAAAGTAAATGAATATTCACATATATTTGTATGCATAAACTTTCTAATTGATTTATTCAAAATATAATAATCAACAATGTTCACTACAACAAGAATTGTTGAATGTTTTCATGCCTAGTACATTTAACAATGTTTGCTTGAAAGACCACTATTAAATGTAGTATGTCGTAAAAATTTCAACATTGCTTGTTGTAGTGAGCATTGTTGAATATCAAGACCAAAGACATTCGACAATGCTCACTTGTATGAGCATTGTTGAATGTGAATTATCAACAATGCTCTTTACAACGAGCGATGTTGGATATTAATTGATGTTTAAAACTCAAAACTTGAATCACTTCCCTCGACACTCTCAAACTTGTTCAAGCAGAAACCCTCGTACACTCAGATAACCATCATTCATTAAAAAAACTTCAACAATGAATTCTCACACCAGTAGTGATGCTACCCTCGAAAGTCAAAATATACTTCATGTGTAACGACTTCCATGAAAAAGGTTATTCGTGCTAGGAGCAAGAACATCAACTTACTAGTTGAATGGAATACAAAGGGTCAACCATTAAATACGAAGACTGGCAACACTTTGGTAAGCTACATTGGCGTTACGGTTAGCTAGAATGTGCCAATAACATTCGTCTCTTGGAATGATAAGTTTTTTATTCCCATGAAGGAGCACATTTGGATGATATGATTGTAAGTTGCTACTTACATAGTGTTTATGTGCCTTCATGCAATGTATTTATGTGTTTTCATGCAACATATTTTTGTATTCCATGCAATGTATTTTTGTGTTTCCATGCAATGTAATTACATGTTTTATTTATCTATTTTAATTCAACCTCAAACCTCCAACCAAATATGAAAATCTCATTTCCGAGGATCAGTGGAGTACTTTTGTCACTAGACACACACAAGACGAGTCTTTCATGGTAAAGTCATCTTCTTTGTATTGAATGTATATTGATGTTTTTGTATATAGAGGAATCAAGGAGAAAATTGTAAGTATGTCTAATTTTTAAATACATTATTGGTTATATTTTGTATTGATATTTAATTACACTATTGGTTATATTTTGGCAACTGGAACAAAATGATACACCTTCAAATATTACAGCAATAGACCTCGATGTTCTACTGGTGGATACCTGTAAGAACAAGCAATATGTCATCGACAATAAAAAAGTTTAAGAAGTAGCAAACCGTGTTGTAAGTACTTATCATTTAAACTTAATTTCTATACTTTATTTATCATTGTAATTAATTAATATTATATTTTTTTATTGATGTGTTAGGTTGCCCTAAAATAAAAGGAATGAGAACTACAGACCTAAATAGTCAAGAGGTACTTTTTATGGGTACTACCAAGGGTATCTCCCACCTTTTCTGGGTAAGGAACTAATACATTTCGGGGTGCATGGTTGTCTCTTCCAACAAGTGTCGCTCTCAAGAATCGAACACTTGACCTTTTGGTCATCCTAGGGATCTAGTAGGGCCTTATCTGGGGTGCAGGATTTGGGATAAGCAAGCAACAATGTTTACCCCGTCAAAAGCATGTAACCAATGTTGACATGGCTCAGATGCAGAACCAGTTGGATACCCTGATGCAACGGTTTAATGAATGTGAAAGTTCAATTAAAAATAAGGAACTTGAGAGGCATCAACAAGGCGATGGCCCTAGCATCGATTAGAGTTGCACATAAGCTACTCACAACTTCCCTAGGGTAATTTAATTGACTTGTTTTCATTTACTTGCCCTTTAGTTTAATATTAGTCACAAGCTTATATATTTTAATTAACATTTAGGGAATCAATACTTGACATTTATATCTAGATATCCCATCTAAACTATTAGTGGGTATTGGTAAAGTGCACAATTTACCAAATAATATGCTGCATAATGCACCTATCTCCCCCAATCACGTGAAGATCGAGATTGATGTTGCAGTAGATGTTGATGCATTGTTGTCCATTCCTCTGGATGAGGATACATTTATAGTTGGAGGGGCTATAGCTACTTATGTGGCTTGGCAAATAGACCTTGTTGTTGTTGATCTTCCCAAGGTATAATTTTCAATACATTAAGTTATACTCTTCTTATTACATTTTATTATTAATTGATCTATAATTGGTTTGCTTTGTATTGAAAATTTAATTTACATGAAAATTATAGACCCAAAGAAAAGAATTTAGATGGCTCATTGACAATCCTTCCTATAGAATAACATGTTCATGTATAGAAAAAGGCCAAACTAGTGAAGTCTAAGCATAGCAAAAAAAAAATAGTAAGCCATTGTCTACGTCTAAAGGATCTTCGAGGGTTGAAGCCTCCAAGAAGATCAAGTTCTATACTAAATTGATGAAGTGTGTACAAGACTTGGATGTTGGTTTTTTATTTCCGATATCAATGTCCGATGAAGTCTACGGGTAGAGTACCCCAAATTTCATTGGCTTTGATGAAGTTAAGGAAGTATGAAAACATGATTAGATAATTTCATTTGCCATATGTGTATATATGAGGTAATTTTTGTTTTCTTAACATCCACTTTTGCATTTAATTAATCATTTGTGTTATAATTAATTAATGTTGATGTTATATGTTAGGTACATGTATAACAATCATATTATCAAAGATAAAAAGAAGGTGTTGTTCTTGTCCCCATAATATACAAATTTGGTTATGAGTAACCCCAATGAAAAAAGAAGAACAGAGGGGGCAGCTACAACATATAGTTGATATGCTCATCAAATATAAAAACAAGACAAATTTATTCCTTGCACCTTTTACTATCGATGAACATTTTTTCTAAACATAATTTAGTTATATTTAGTATCTTTGTGTTTAACATTCCCTAACTTTATGTGATTTAATTTGTATGTTTTGTTAGACAACATTGACTTTTGATTGTCATTAATTGGATTGAAGAACAAATATATTATTTGGATTCTTTGAAACACGGCGATCCGAACAATTACCCGTTATGAAGGAAATCTTCACTACGTAAGTACGTATTTTGTTTACTAATGAAGTACACTTCCAATTTCACTTTCTGTTTACTAATGAGCTATATATTTTGTTGTCTAGGTGGCTACAAATTTACAAAGCTCAAGTTCCTTCTAAATTTGTTTCAAATAATATTAGATGGGCTCATGTAAAGGGATTGACATATATCTTAAACAATTATATGTTAGTATTCATATTTCAAGTAAAGGTACTTATATGTTTATTTAATTTTAATTGTAGAATCCTGCCAAAACAACGACAAAGATTATGACTATTATATGATGTACTTCATGAAGGAGATTATTCAGCAATAGTTAGCTTTAGTCCAGTTTGATATAGAGGAATACATAGATGACCAAATTATCCAGATTAAGGAGGATTTGTCAAATTTTGAACATACTAATGTTATTAGTAATCGGTTTAGGGTTTTCATTGTACATGTTGTAGCTTAGGGAGTTAGATTGTAAGCTTAGTGAATACAATGTATAGATTAGGGAATACAATATATTGTTTTGGTTTATCCAATCAATCAAAATATTAAAAAATTTGTTCAATATGTTGTGTCAATACAATGTTTTGTTTTGAATTCAATTGTTGAATGCAATTTCTGTCATGTTAAGTTGAATACCATTTTCTCTTCAATATATTGTATTTATAAATTGTGTTTTGATATTGTGTTATGTTGTTGCTAGATTGTGTTTTGGTGTGTTGGTGTTGTGTTTTGATGTTGTGTTGTGTTTTGGTGTTATATTGGGCTTTGGTGCTAGATGTGTCTATTAACAGTGTTAGAAATAAGAACTATGACATTCCACATCACTTTTTTAAAGGGTCGTTGTTGAATGTATGCAAATTGCATATATAACAACACTCCTTTAAAGGGGAGTTGTTGAATCTTTGTAGATAGTACATTCATCAGTGTTCCTTGGAAGTGGGGGTTGTTGAATGTCAAATATTCAACAATGCTTCTTTGAACGAGCATTGTTGAATATCATAGTTTCATATTGAAATGCAACACAATTTCAACAGCGCTAGTTTGAATAAACATTCTTGAATATCTGAATTCAAAACTACTACTAAATTTAAGAATTTATAATTAATTAATTGTCATTATATTAGTTAATTGTCACTATTTGAGTATCATTTAAAATAATTAATAATATAAATATTACTAAATTAGCACTTCATTTGAGTGAATAATTAATAAATTTCTTTGATTAATTAATTAAATGTTTTGTATTCCGTAATAATATATTTGAGGTGGTAATAAAATATTTAATGAATCAACAATACTCCTTTGAACAATTACTTTTTGTTGGAAACAAGCAAGTAATAAAATAGTAAAAGAGTATAGATAAGAGAATAACACAAGGAATTTGGTAACGAGGTTAGGCCAATTGTGCATACGTCTCCAAGAGTGTTGAGAGACTACCACTATGTATTAGAGAATTAGGATTTGTGTTTAGCTATTGTTCTTCTTTTTACATTAGGTTTACATATCATAAATATATAGTCATATACCCCAACTCTTTTACATCAACCCAAACCCATAACTTGTATTGCTATTATCTAGAGAATATGAGTCATTGAACAACAATCTCCACTTTGGAAAATATCATCAATCTCCATCTTCCGCCATTGGGTTGGGGCACTCTATTGTCTAGCATTAGTGAATGTTCAGCATGCTCAGCAATGGTTGAACTTGTCCATGGTAACCGACTTGGTTAACATATCAGTTGCATTTTTGAAGTGTGAACCTTCTGCAATAGTATATACCCACAAGCTACCAACTCTTTGATCTTGTGAATTCTCACATCAATATGTTTGGTCCTAGCATGATACACCTAGTTCTTTGCTAAGAAGATAACACCCTGACAATGACAATGCATCATAACTCCATATTTCTCAATGACTAATTCATTTACCAGCCCCATAAGCCACATGGCTTCGTTAGAAACTTCACTAGTTGTTATGTACTCTACTTTAGTTGTGGACATAGTAACAACAGACTGAACTGACGATTTCCAAATAATTGATCCACCTGTAAGGGTGAAGACAAATCCTATTATGAACCTTCTATCATCCAAGTCTCATGTATAGTCCAAATCAACATAACCAACAATTGAAGGCTTACTCTGTTGACTGTCAAACATGATACCGAGACCTATAGTCCCCTTCAAATATCTGAAATTCATTTGATTGCGTCTCAATGTTGCTCCCCTGGTTTAGACATTTACTTGCATACTTGACTAACTACTTGTGCTAAGTCTGGTCTAATACAAACCATAGTATACATCAAGCAACTTACTGCACTAACATATGAAACCTTTGACATGTACTTCTTCTCTTTATTTGTCTTTGGACACTAACTAGGGAAACTTGAAATGATTTGCCAATAGAGTGCTCACTACTTTAGCATTGCTCATATTAAATCTCTCTAAGATCTTTTCAACATAGCTTTACTAGGAGAGTCATAGTTTTCTAGCTCCCTTATCTCTATGAATCTCCATCCCAAGAATCTTCCCAGCAACTCCTAAATCTTTCATGCCAAACTCATGACCTAGCATGACTTTCAGCTCATTGATATCACTCAAATGATTAGTAGCAATCAACATATCATCAAGCATCAACATATAAGTGTCAAACCACTTATACTACTGTCTGGGACACTACTTCAACTTGAAAACCAAATGACTCTGTCCAACTGCACTAAACTCTTCTAGTTATGCCATGTAAATTTTCTCATCTAATTCACCATAGAGAAAGGCAGTCTTCACATCCATCTATTCTAAGTGTATATCTCGGCTGGCTACCAAGGCAAGCTCTGCCCTAATAGAAGTGTGTCTCACCACCAGGGAGAAAATCTCATTATAGTCGATTCCCTTTTGCTGTGACTACTTTTTTTTTATAAAACAAGCCTTGAACTTCTCCCCTTCTTTTTCTGATATTGTTGGCTTCCTCTTGTACACTCACTTGCACCCAACTGCACGCTTGTTTGGGGGCAATGGGTCAAGCTCCCAAGTTTGGTTCTTGTGTAGAGACTTCAGCTCATCCATCATAGCATTCATTCATTGTTCTTTCTCTTGGTTGTTTATAACCTCTTGAAAGCTACATGAATCTTATGAACTGATATGAAGAGCAACTGAAGCCATATCTCTTTGGAGGTTTAATCGGACGTCTATCCCTGTCTCTAGCAAGTAGACACTCATGCACACCTGAACTCTCCGCCTGAGAATCATCATGTTCTTGTCTTGAACTAGTGCATGGTTCCTTGCCTTTATTCACCTAGTCTGTTTCACTGCTCACTGGAATCATATTTGATCCTGAAGTCTTTCCATTTGGCCTAGACACCTCTGTTAAAACTGATTGTTTCAACATGAAATCTTCATCAAACACTGCATCTCTACTCAAGACCACTTTTCTGGAAATTGGATCCCAGAACTTGAACCTCTTCACACCTTTGGTATATCCAATGAAGATACACCTCTTTGTCTTGGGATCAAGTTTAGATCGTTCTTCACTAGGTACATGTACATAAGCAGGACAACCAAATATGTGTAACATATTATAATTGAATGAGTTACATGTCCATACTTCGTCTACAACTTTACCATCCAACGAAGCCGTGGTGATCTATTGATGACATAGCATGCCATAATAAGTGCATCTACCCAAAATCCCTTGGAAAGTCCAGCATTCATTTTCATACATCTGACACTCTATAAGAGTTCTATTAATCCTCTCTACAACACCATTCTTTGTACTCCATACCATTGTCTAACCTCGAGTAATTGATTTTTCTACAGTCTAGTTCTCTACCTCTACCTTCCAAACCTTGAACTTGGCAAAGACTTCTAACTTATGCTTCAGAAAATATACCCAGACCTGGCGAGAAAAATCATCAATGAAGGTAACAAAATACCTAAGACCTCATAGGGATGGTTCCTCAGTGGGTCCCCATATATCAGTGTAAACATAGTATAGAATGCCCCAAGTCCTGTGTTGACCAGTCTTGAAACTAACTCGTGTTTGTTTCCCAAGCACACAATAATTGCACAAATCTGGCTTGCATTTTCTAACTCCCCTCAACAGTCCTCTTTTGCATAGTTCTATCATGCCACACACACTAATATGTCCCAAACGCATGTGCCATAATTTTGTAGCATTATGGTCTGAATCTACTGAAATCTCTTCAGCAACTCCACCAACAATTGTTATCCATAACAACATGTAATTGTTCCCAGTAGTCCTCTTACCCTTTATCACAGTCAGAGCACCTTTGCATACTCAAAGAACATCATTTTCCCCATTAGCTCTATAGCTAAATCCTTTGGCCTGCAATGTCCCCAGAGAAATCAATTTTTTCTCCAAATCTGGTATGTGTCTAACCTCATATAACGTCTTCACCACACCATCATCCATCACAATTCTAATTTCTCTCATGCCAATAATTCCACATGCTTTATTAATTCCAATATATACGAAACCAAAATTGCATGCCATGTATGTGGTGAACCATTCTATATTTGGCGTCATGTGGTGGGAACAATCATTGTCAAGTATCCACTCATATGCACTATGATTTGATGATACATATAGTAGATCAACTTCATTGTTGTAACTAGAGTCATCTTTATGTGCAACATTTGTAGATGTAGATACTTCATCTTTCCCCACCGACAATCATTTTTTGAAATGTTTAGTCTGTTTGCACATAAAACACTCTATTGGTGTTCTACCACTGGAATTTGGTCTTTTCCCTTTGGCAGGACCTCCTCTGCCTTGTCAACTCCCACGCACTTGACTCCCTTTCACATACAGACCATCACCCTGAGACCCTACCCCTACATTATGTCTTCTTTGAGTGTGAGATAGAAGTGCAGATGTGATCTCATCCAGTTTGATTGAGTCTTTCCTACATGTCAATGTCGTCACCAAGTGTTCATAGGAATTTGGCAAAGAACACAGTAATATTATTGCTTTGTCTTCATCGTCAACCTTCACATCAAGTTTATGAAAGTCATTGATCACTTGATTGAAAGTTTTGAGATGTTGTTGCAAGTCAGCATCCTCCTACATCTTCAGGCCATAGAGTCTTTTTTGCTTCAAATACAACTTATTTGTTAGAGACTTTGATATGAATCATTTCTCTAATGTCTCTCATACCTCTGTTGGTGACATCAAATCCATAACATGATACATCACCTCATATGATAGATAAATTAATATGGTTCCCACATCTTTTTCCTTTAACTCTTTCTAATCCAGTTGGTCCATACCATCTAGTTTATTCTCACGCGGCGCCTTTGATATACCTTGTTGACCCAACACATCCTTAACCCTCCTTTGCCACAATCCAAAATTACCGGTTCCATCGAACTTCCCCACCTTGAATTTGACACTTGAGTTAAGAGCCATCTGATACCAATTATTGGGAACAAGCAATCAATCAAATAGTATAAGAGTATAGATAAGAGAATAACACGAGGAATTTGTTAATGAGTTTTGGCCAATTGTGTCTACGTCTCTAGGAGCGTTAAGAGGCTACCACTATGTATTAGAGATTTAGGATTTGTGTTTAGATATTATTCTTATTTTTACATTAGGTTTACATAACATAAATATATAGCCCTCTATCACAACTCATTTACATCAGCCTAAACTCATAACTTGTATTGATGTTATCTAGAGAATATGAACCACTGCATAACACTTTTGAATGTAAACAATTTATATATTTTATTCTTCTGAGTGAGTAATAAAATATTTTGATTTGAAACATTCAACAACGCCTATTTGATTAAGCATTGTTGAATGTATTACATTTAACAGTGCTCTGTGTAGCAAGCACTATTGTATGTCATGGATAGATTCAACTACACTCTCATTAAGTAGCATTGTTGAATCATTGATTCTCAACAATACCAAGTGCAGTCAAACCCTACAAAAATTAAAACATTCATGTATTCACACACATTCAAGAATTCCAAGTTCACTCACTCAAAACCTAAACTCATTTACTCTCATTGAACCTCAGAATCATCTACCTTAAAAATCATTCAACACCGAAAATCATTCACTCATTCAACCTCAAAATCATTCACTCATTCAACCTCAAAATCATTCAACACTGAAAATCACATTCAACACAAAAATCATTCAACACGAAAATCATTCACTTATTCAACCTCAAAATCATTCAACATGAAAATAATTCACTCATTCAACCTCAAAATCATTCGCTCATTCAACACTGAAAGTTCACTCATTCAACACCGAATTGAAAATGCATTTTCCTTATAAATATTTGCCTTTTAATTACATGAATTGAAAGTAAGTTCACTCATTTAGATTGTATTGAGTTAGGTTTTCCCCTCTCAACTTATTATATGAGTTAGGGTTTCCCCTCATGATGTATTTGTTCTGCTTGGTGAGCTTAACTCCAAGCTTTTAGGGATTTATGCTCACTATATTTTTTTGTCAATTCATTTGTAGAAAATGGACGAAGATGCATTTTGTCCAGAAAGTATTGATCGAAAATGGATGAGTGTCAATTGATTGATGAATGAGTTTAAGGATTGAGTGAAATCATGTATTAGGCTTGCAATTGAGAATGTTGAAAACCCTAATAAAATTGTATGTCCTTGTTTAAAATGTTATTACTCAAAACGAATTAAAAGTTCACTTAGTGTGTAACGGTATTGATCATAGTTACACATATTGGATAAGGTATGGTAAGGAAATAGATGTTAAAGATTATGTTGAGATGAATAAGAAAGAAATCAACAAAAATTATATAAAGGAGATCGTTTCAACAAAATGACAAATCTTGTCGAAGAGGATCTTCGGGATTTTCTTGAGATATTTCAGTAGTTGATAAGTGATGTTGAGAAACCATTATATGATGATTGTACTAAGTTCGTGAGACTAGTAGTGTTGTCAATATTGTATAAGTTGAAATCTGTTAATGGATGGAATGATACGAGTTTCACATACCTACTTGGATTTTTGAAGAATATGTTGTCATAGGATAATGTGCTACATTCTCGAACCTATGATGCTAAACAAATGTTATACTCCATTAGCATGGACTAAAATAGGATACATGATTGTGAAAATGATTGTATCTTATTTTTTTAATGAGTATTTTTCGTTAAAGTTTTGTCCTAAATATAATAGACTGTGATATAAGAAGGAAGAAACAATTCCCAAAAAGGTTGTTTGGTATTTTCCATATAATCAAGATTTAAGCACATGTTTAACAATGCAAAAGATGTAATGAATTTGAAATGGCATGCTAATGAAAGGATTAAGGATGGCAAGCTTCAACATCTTGTAGATTATCATCAATGAAGAAAAATGATCATGACTATCCTAGTTTTGGTTAAGAATCAAGAAATATACGCCTTGCATTGTCAATTGATAAAGTTAACCCAAATAGTGTTTAAAGTAGCTCCTACAGTACATGGTTAGTTATGTTGATGATATACAACCTACCTCATTCTCCATGCATGAAACACAAATATGTGATGTTTTCTATCTTAATTTCTGGACCTAAACAACTAAGAAATGACATAGACATATACTTGGCTCCATTAATTGAAGACTTGAAGCAAATGTGGGATACATGTATAGATGTATATGATGCACATGGGGAAAAAAGTTCAACTTGATGACTTTGTTGTTCGACACAATTAGTGACATCCTTGTATATGGTAATTTGTCACGATATAATACAAAAGCACATTTTGCATGTCCTGCATGTGAAGACAATAATCATTCTAAGAGGTTGGAACGCTATAAGAATAATATCTTACTTGGTGATCGTAGATATTTGCGTTCAGATCATCACTATCGACAATGGAGAAAAGCATTCGATGTGAAAAATGGAGAAGGTCATATTCTTTTATCGTTAATAGGTGACCAATTATTTCAAAAGCTAAATGATTTGAATAATAACTTTGAATGTAAGATTGGACTTGGTTAGTATGGGAATAAGAAAGAAATTGAGGCTGACAATGAAGAGAAAACGTACATATCCACCTCCAACATTCGGAACCTCATATCAATGAAAGACCTCAAGTTAATAAGTCTTAAGTCTCATGATTGTCATGTACTCATAGAGCATTTCTTGCCTATTGGCACATAGTCCATTCTACCTAAATAAGTGTGAGGAACCATAACTAAGTTATGCTTCTTCTTAAAGACATTTTTTAAAAAAGTGATTGACTCGGGGAAATTATATGCATTGCAAAAATAAATTATTTTGACTTTGTGTGAGCTTGAGATGTTTTCCCACCTTCTTTTTTTGATATATTGGTCCATCTAAATATTCTTCTTGTTCGAGAGACACAACTATGTGGTTCTTCCTATATGAGATAAATGTACCCTTTTGAACATTATAAGAAGATATTAAAATGGTATGTGAAGAACCGATCATGATCAGAGGGTTGTATTGTTGAGTGATATATTGTTGCAAAAAGCTCTTGATTTTTGTTCTAGATACCTTGCTGATGGTGATTTCAAAGGCATTCCAAAGCCTCGGTATACAAAAAGAGCATTTGGTGAAGGGATTATTGGGAAACAAATATTGACTATATCAAGAACCGAATTAGAGAAAGTACACTTATATGTTTTACATAATGCCGATGAGGTTGAGCCATATGTTGAAAGACACAAGGAGATGCTTAGGAATTCTAACCTAAGTAAGAATGAAAATTAGATTTCCAGATAGCATAATCGGTGTTTCATAAAGTGACTAAGAAATCACATTTTTGAGGAATTAAATATAAATGCACATTCAATTCCTGAAAGATTGAAATGGTTAATCAATGATTCAAGTATTCATGTCTTATTATACATTAATTACCTAATTAATAGGCCCATATTTTATACAAAAAATAAGATGATCAATGTAAAATGCAAAATAGTGGTGTGACTATTGTTGCTCGAACTTTACATATGTCAAGTAGCAAAGATAAAATCTCAATATATATGCATATGTCATACTTTAGGATCAATGAACGAATATGAGAATTGGATTACATAATGTTTCAATTGTTAGTTTTTTGTTGTATTTGGATTGATAACAATAATTACTTTCGAATTGATGTGTTAGAGTTCATGCATGTGGATCTTAATAGACCAGGATATAAAGATGATCAATTTATTCTAGCATTACATACTCAACAAGTATTTTATGTTAATGACCAAACTGATATGAAATGGTCCATTATTCTTTTTTCTAATAAAGTAATCATCAATAATATTGATGACTAAAAACATGAAGATATTGATGCTGAAGATAATCATTTTTGCAATTGGGATATCACAGTCGTGTGAAAATCAACCAACTACAAATGATGATTTATATACAAGAGATAATCATGATGAGAGACTTTGGGTGAATCAATATGTTCCTCCAAACAAGGATGATGCAAGCTAAAAACATCAAAGAATAATGTAGATCAAAATTTTGTTTGTTTGTAATTTCTATATATTATACTGATATTATTTGAATTGTTTGTAATTTCTATATATTATACTGATATTATTTGTAATTTATATTGTATTGATGTTAATAATACATACATTTGGATATACACTACTGTTGAGAATATATATATTTTGTGTTGTTGATAAATGTATTTATATATATATATATATATATATATATGTGTGTGTGTATTAATGTGTACACTAATCAACATCGCATGTTAGGGGGAGCTCTAGCAAGCACTGTTGAATGTATAACATACAACATCGCTCTCTATAAGGAGTATTGTTGTATGTATCACATACAACAATGCTCTTTCTATAGAACGTTATAATACAACAACACACTCTATAAGGAGTTGTTGTATGTATCACATATATTAGAGTTCTCTATAAGTGATGCTATTATAATTACAACATACTACAGTGTTCCATGTCGTCGGTGTTGTTATATGTATTATATATATAACAGCGCTCTCTATAGGAGGCAATGTTGTATGTATGACATTGATACATACAACAACGCCCATATAAGTTTTCTTGAATCATGTTGACATTCTACTATGCTCATGTATACAACGCCCAAAAGCGATGTTAAATCCCAAAATGAGCGTTGTTGAATTGTAATTCTCACATAGTGAGGACTCAGATGTACAAAGTATTAATGCATGTGAAAGCATACAAACATTTATTACAAAAAATAAAATATCCACTATAAGTTGAAAAAGGAAGATGATTGAGTATATACAAATAATTAATTAAAAATATAATTGCTGAAAATTAAGGGTTTTATTAATTATTTTTTTAATTAATGATTTAATTAAAATAAAATGACTTGTAACCAAATATTTCATAAGTTAGAGAATTAGATTTGTGAGAAGATTATAGATCGAGAAGATATTAACATCTTATTTGCATATTATATATTGAACCATTGCTAGTTACATGAATTAATTTATATCCTGAGGTTGTTTGTTCATTTTTTTAATTATTTAATTAATTATAAAAGTCAAAAATACATTTTAAATTTTTATGTCTGACAAGAGCTTATCTTGCTCTCATGTATCCCTAATGCTAATAGAAAATCAAAACTTATGTCATTCTTGATAGAAAATGTTTGATTGATTGAGTGCATTTAATTTTTTTAAGGAACAAAATTGATGTATCATGATCGTTCAAATGATGAATTGATGAAAAGAAATGAATATTCACGACCATTCCTCCATCCTTAACATGGTTATTTTTTATTTTTGAATTTAATTAAGAAATTTTGGATTTGGCCTTCATTATTTAGCATTAAATAAAAATCATTTTTACTACTACTATTGTTAACATTATTTCAACCCTTTGCTACAAAATAATGAAATATATGCATAGCAAATTATTTTCATTTATGCATGAGGTGCATGAAGTAATCTACTTTTTCTCTTTTTCATACTACATGGATTGTTTTGAACCCTATAATTTAAATGATGCATGAAATACAAACCCTTAATACATCTTACTTCAAGAATGGATGACATGCATTTTAAAAAATATTTCATATACTTAGGGATCTATGAATAGAATTACACTATAAATATTTTATGTATATTTTGCATTGAAATGTATAGATTTGATAGTTTTTAATGTATTACATTGTTTTCAAAAATGCAATTTACAATGCATATAATTTGAAATGCATTAAGGTAATTGTTAAATACAATTTTGAAATGCTTGAAGAGGTAAGAAGTGATTTTTTAAGATAACATGCAAGGGGATTTGTAGTAATGCTTAAAATGACATGGTGAGATAATGGAGTGGAATGTATGATACAGTAATATGTGAAATGTGTAACACCGCGAGTTTTATATTTTATTAATATTGTTATTAATTATATTTTCGAAAATGAATTTCTGGGAATTTTCGGTAAAGAATTAGACGAAACTCTAGTTCAGTTTTAGTCTTGTCATTCTATTTTCAATTTGATGGTAAATTTTCATAATTTTCGGAGACAGTCGGTTTCGGACCACTGTCGGGGCCGAATCTCACCCGGTACGGCTCAAAAAGTGGTTTTTGAGTTCCGTAACTCGGAATCGAATTCCGATTGCGCCATTGGCTTCATAATCACATTTCGCGTCAAGATAGACCCTGATTTGGTCCATAAATATTTTCTAAAATATTTTCACCCGGAATGCCGAAATTGGACGTTCCAACCGTAAGGTAAAATCGGGCGATCATTTTTGGCTACTCGAATATTGGCCGACAATACTCGAGCATGGTTTTAATCGCGTGCGTTTCGCTGAAGTCATCGCGTCGAATGAGGCACTTCACAAAATCTACCTACTAAATCTTATAGATTTC
>NW_017727793.1:301968-302323 GCF_001865875.1 Lupinus angustifolius | reverse complement strand
ACCCGGATCTCCTAAACCATCTCAAAGGTTTTGGGGTTAACTTGGGTTTTAAGAAACCCAAGAATTTTATGTTTGAATGTTTTTGAATATATATGATTGTTGATGAAATGTGTTGAATATTGTATATGAATGTTGTTGAGAACTTTTCTGTGTGCAGGTGTTTGAAAAACCATGTTTAAATGTGTTTCCCTTGTCGAAAATGGCAAAAATTAGTATTCTATCCAAGTCCTTGTCGCTTGGGCGAGGGGAAGTTTTGGTTCTGGATTCCCTCGCCTGGGCGACAGAATCTCGCTTGGGTGAGCAAGCCTCACCTGGGCGAGGAAGGGCCTCGCTTGGGCGAGAACGCCCAGGATTT
>NW_017727793.1:259906-301868 GCF_001865875.1 Lupinus angustifolius | reverse complement strand
GAATGCATTGCATTGTGACCATGAAGTAGTGGAGAGGAAATAGACGGGACAACTTAGAGCACCGTGATGTAAGTAGGGACGGCACTGATTGGACGGTGATTCGCCAACAATGTCTTGAGGGAGAGTCTGGGTGAGACGAGTCCCTTGTATTCCTGGGGAGGTATCCTATTGAATCGGACAGTTCTCATAGGACAAAATAGGCAATCTCTGACAACCCCTTGATTTCATTCGAGATCGATGAGAGGGACGCCCAGAAAGCGTTTGTACGACCTAGGTCCGGGTAGGACTATTTCTGAGGGAACCGATCGATCTATTATTAATTCCATGCGAGGATATGTTATTTCGGGTGCGTACAAAGAGGCTTGGTATGGGACCTGTACTCTCGATTATTTCCGATTAGGATGTTGGATGGATATTGGTGTAAGGTGGATAATCATGACATATCATGCATACATTATCATTATGGAAGTGAATTCCCACATGTGAGTTACAAGCATTGTGTATTTCCACATTTATGCATGTGATATGGTTATGAGTAGAATGTTGATTATATTACTTGATATATTGGTAATGTTGGAATAAATGGTAAGTTATGTATTTATTCATGATGTCAATGATAATTGATGAACTATATTTTATGTCTGAGTGTGATATTCTGAGTAAGTCCATGTCGCCAATGAATTTATGTTCATTAGATGTCTTACTCTCTCTGTTGTATTATTCTTGTTTTATATACATTCACTATGCAGATGACCAATAACAACACTCACATTCGAGGTTATCACTTCACGATATCCCCGATGGGACAATGGACTAGTGACGGACACATATATACATACACAGGCCCTTGCGGTCTGTCGTTGCACATGGTGTGCAACGGGTCATCGATGATGATCCCTCAACCCGACACCTACATTGACACTTCCTTCACCTTGCCGCCAAAGAGGCCGATGTCTCTAGAGGTTGGACTTCGATACCCGCCAGTCAGGAGTGATGGTGTTGTTCCCTCCCACGGTTATATGACGTGGCCAGATTGTTTGGGTGCTCCATCACCCAGTAGAGCCAAGAGAAGCAGTGGTCTTGGAAAAGGTCCCTGCAGGAAGGCTCCGGTGTTGAGAATGTAATCCCCTCCGAATTATGTCGCTGGGTTATGGCATAATGAAGTGGAGGAAGAGGAAGAAGAAGAGGAGGACGAGGTCGTTGAGCTCGTCAATGTAGAGAGCTCGGTGGAGGTGATCGACCTCGTGTCTGACTCGGAAGAGGAGGAGGACCCGAGTGAGGGGTCCAACATTCCTAGAATCTTTTGAGTCAGCTTGTGGACCAATCGATGTCCCCTTTTGTTTTTGGTGGGGGCTGTGTTTCTTTTGATTTTGTATATGTTAGTGGCAATGTAGTTTCCGCCTTTGCTGACCTAGTCTGTATGAACTGACTATGATTTAACCGATTATATACATCGTATTATTCAGGAAATTGTGAATCAGGTTAAGTTATTATTCGATAACGATAAGTTGATTTCCGCATTCGAGTTACTTAAAGTGATGTCCCGGAAAAGGAAAGATTTTTAAAAGGAAACAATTTTTATCACCAATTCAAAAAAAAAATTACACATTTTTCCGCAATGTTTTTGAGAAGTTGTTTTCGGGGCGTTACAAAATGTAATGTTTGAATGATATATTTTTCTTTTTGCTGACCACACATATGAATGGATGAATGTTTGAATGCTTGCTTAGATGAATAAGTGGTTCATCATGCTAATACCAATGAGACTCATTGTCCATACTGCAAAGCAAATATCCATTTTATCTCAACCTAATCTCTAATACATGGGTTGAGGGAATGTGTGTTTATCACGACTCAAGTATACATATTGTTAATGTGTGAGATGCATAAAAACCTTTATTAGGAAAAATAAAATGCCAACTCTCAAAAGCTACAAAAAGGATGGTGAATAAGTATAAAATAATAATTAATTAAAGAAAAAAATAAAAGCAAATAAATATTTTTAAAACATATATATTTAAATTCATGCAATTAGAAGCTCTAAGCCTCACTCATATATATATATATATATATATATATATGTATGTATGCATATGTATATATTGATTTATAATTTATATGTTTTGTATTGAATATTTCAGGAAAATGTACATTCCAGGCCTAGTGAGAAGGAGTTAGATGGCTCAACGATATCCTCTCTCATAGTAGAACATCTACCGAAAAAGGCCAAGGTGGAGAAGTCTAAGGTTAGCAAATAGTGTAGTGTAATGTTCAACATATATATATACTTCTATTTTGGTTTAGGTCTAAACAGTTGTTATGTTTCTAGTTGTTCAATATGTATTCATGTTTATTTTATGTTGTTGTTGTTCTATTTCTAGTTGTTATTCTGATTCCAGCTATTCTATATGCATTGAGGTTGATTTTCTGTTGTGTGTGCTTAACAATGTAGAATTAGGAATTATGAAAATCAACAACCTTATTTAAAGATGCGTTGTTGTACATATGAACATCAAATATACTACAATGCACATTTACTAGTGCATTGTTGAATTGAACATATACAAAAATGCACAATTAAAGAAACATTTTTTATGTGATAACTTCTATAGCGCACCTACTAGTGTGAGCTGTTGAATACATAATTCTCATATTATTTACTTAAACCCATTTCATAGCCCTTTTGCAAACAAGCACTATTGAATATTTGATTCTCATATTATTCTCTTGAATATATTACATAGTGTTTATGCAAAATAACGTTGTTGAATTGGAAGAATTTTAAAAATTAATCACGTTCACACAACACTATCATGTTGTAATTAATTGTCGTTATTTCATTTATTATTAATTCTTAAAGTGTATGTTTTGTATTATTTGAATGTCATTAATTGTATATATATATATATATATGTATATATATATGTATATATATATATAGTTGTCAATTGTCATAACATGATCATCAACATATCATTGACTACACCACTTAAGAAGAAATAGAAATGATATTCCTCTCTCTTCCAAATAATATGGAGTCGCTCATACATTTTTTGCAGTTAAAACTTGAAACTCTCTTTTATGTCCATATTAGTAAATATGGTCTTCGACCAAGAGTTCTAAACTCGAAAGTCAATTATGGATCGATGATAATATTTGCACCCATTATAGAATACTACCCTCACTAACTTCATCGACCTTTAAGAAAATAATGACTACGTAATTTTGGATTGAAACTTAACAAAAATTTATCTTGCTCCTACATATCCTTAGATGTAATAGGAAAACAAAGACTATGTAGTTTTATGTTAAAAATAACTAATTGATTTGATAGTGAACTGAGTTCCCACGTTGATAAATAACAGTGATAGTGCAAATGACGGCAATTCTCTCTCGATTGTAAGCAGAAAGCAAGATAAGGTAGATTCCAAAATAAGTTTATTAATTAAGATATTGTTATTTTTTTAATTTTTATTATTTAGTAATTAAGTGATTATTATTTTATTATTTATTTCTATTATTAGAAATATATTTATTATTGTATATGATAAAGGAATAATCACAATGAATTATTTAATTCTATTTTTTATTTAAATAGAAATAATGTAAATTATGATAAAATAATTATTTATTTAATAATAATAATCATTGCACTATTTGAGAAAGAAATAAAACTTACTAAGAAATATATTTTATATTTAAAATAATAATAATAATAAATAAAAATAAGATGAAATAACTAAAAAAAAAGTAAAGAAAATAAATATACATTAAGATCTGGCCACATGGTCGCGTGCCACTAGATAGCAAAAAAGAACACAAGGCCGCCAACCACATAGAAAGTTAGGCGGCCAAGTGAAAATAAAAGGAACCACATTATAGTCTGAATTATTATAATTGTCATACATATATTATGAGTTTATGACCATGACTGCGGTAGAAAATAGAATGGTGAAATGTGTCACCACTCTCTGCTCTGGCAGTGCTAACGTGAGAGACAAATACACTAAACGACTCAAAGTGGTCGATTGGCATAGAAATCTCAATGTGGAGGCACTAACAACATGAAATTCTTACTACAACTTTAACTAATGAAAACATGACACATGTACATGATTATACTAAAATGACCTAATGCTGATGCACAAAAATTGAGCCACATATTTTTTTTATTTTTCATTGGTGGATTTGACTTTAAATATTACGCCTCTTAGTTTTCTTTTATCCTCTATTTTTAACACATTTTCTTCCCTCCTTCTTTTTCACTCACTTCTTTTATGAATTCTATTGTGTCCGAAAGGTTTTGTAACCACTATATCAAATATTAATATGTATTTAAAAAATACAATTGAAAAATAAAGGTTTTACTAATTATTTTTTGAATTAATGAATTAATTAAAATGGTGACAAATTGAAAGGATATTAACATCTTATTTGTTCATACTAGACTGTATCCTCAATAGTTACATGAACTTATTTATGCCAAAATGCTATTTGTTTATTTCTTTTAATTATTTACTTATTTATAAAAGACAAAAATATATTTATATTTTTATGTGCTATGATGAGTTTATTTTTCTCCAGGTGCAATAGAGAATCAAGACATATATAATTCTAGATAGAAAATATTTGATTAATTGAATGTGTTTTAATTGTTTTAAGGAATAAATGTATCTTATCACAATTGTTCAAATGATGAGTTGATGAAAAGAAGTAAATATTTGACCATCATTCTTTCATCCTTAATACAATTACTTTTTTTATAATTTTAAAATTAATTAAGAAAATATTCATTATTTAACATTAAAGAAAAATCCAATTTATTACTATTATTATTGTTTCAAATATTTTATACTTATTAATATTTTTTATTATTATTGATTATTTATTAAGTCAAAGGAACATATCATGACCATGAGGAATAGAAATCACATCATTGCCCTCCTTTAAATGCATTATTTTATTTTTTAAAAACATTCACTGTATTTATTAAATATATATTTTCTAAAAAGTATCATTTTTTAATAATATATATTTATTATTCTATTATTATTATCTATTATTATCATTTAAATTAATATTATTATTATTATTATTGAACAAATGAAAAAAAAATAAGTATAAACAAATGAGTCATATACGGATCTAGAGTAATAAATAAAAATAATTGAATGAATAATGTAACAAAAAGTGAAAAGAACTAAATACATATAAGATAAATTTAAAATGAATGAAGAAAGTTTCCTTACAAACAAATGAGCATAGAATATGAATTGCAATAACACAATCAAAATCCAAAGATTGGCACATGCTCAAAGACACTAACATATATGGAACAGATGGACATGATTAAAAATAGGGACATGAGAGTAATGTATAACCAAATATTATTGACTATGCAACTCTTATTCTCTCTAGTGTGGATTGGCTCCACAACATTTTAGATAGAAATATATGCAAACCTAAAATACTTCTTTATTTTTTTTATATCATATAAATATTCTCCCTATGGATGCAATCCAAATAGAGCTAGAAACATTTACAACATATAGTGAGTATTATTCTTTTAACAAGATTTTGTTTTCAATTCCAACTCAGATACTTAAAGGAAACAGACATACAAATACTGTCTTAACCTACTTTTTCCATATATATATATATAACAAGAGATATGCTTCAAAGTCTCTACTGAGCAGAATTGCATAAACAACCTTACACACTTTCCTCTTGCTTCTTCTTACATTTTTAAGCTACAAGCTGCAAGAGCATCCAACATGTTCTCTGAAAAGCATTTTTCATCATCTTATAATGATTTATCACAAGCCTTTGATCCATCATACATGAGCTTCACTGAATATCTTCAAGAAGACATGGAATGCACTTCACTTGAAAGATCTTTTGGCTTGTATCCTTCCTCAACTGAAGTATTCTCATCTATTCAAGACAATCAAAAACCATCAGAATCAGAAGATATTGTAGATAGTGGTATTGATGGTAGTGAAACCCTTGCTACCCTTAATTCATCTATCACTTCCTCTTCCACTGAATCTGGGACAGTAGAAGTTTCAGGAAAGAGGAAGAAAGATGGAGATGTGAAAGGAGAAGGAAGAGAAAGCTCTAAGAAAAGGTAAGTTTCTTTCTCATTTTTCTAAGGAATCTAACCCATATTTTTATGTGTTAATTCCTATATATTTAGGTTTAATGGTGCAACTTTGAAATATGTTTTGGATAAATGATGAAGCAGGATTAAGGGTAAGAAGAAAGGAGAGAAGAAACAGAATGAACCAAAATTTGTCTTCATGACAAAGAGTGAGATTGATCACCTAGAAGATGGATATAGATGGAGAAAATATGGACAAAAAGCTGTGAAGAATAGCCCTTATCCAAGGTAAAAACACTATTATTTTTTTCATTCTTTGCACCCAAAGGAACATGTAGAACTCCAGTGAATCAAATTGCGGATCGCATCACGCGATACGGCCGCAATATTGCGGTTGCGGTGACCGCCGCAACTGCATCACACCGCAATTGCGGTGTGATCTAGATTCACAGTGATGTGACCGCAATAGGCCACGATGTAACCGCATCAGATCGCATTTGGACCGCATCGGGCCGCAACGGAACCACATCAGGCCGCATCAGACCGCATCAATGTCAAAAATATGTTTTTTCTCACAAAATAATTCACACCGTAATGGCTACAATCCGCATCGTAACGGTCGCAATGACCGCAATCGCAGTAACCACAACCGCAATTACTATCGCGACCACAACCACAATTTAAAACACCGTGTAGAATTATTTGATCATACTCATTACCTATCTAGTTGCTTCTACAATATGGAGATGTTAGTTTCTCATAAGTTATTATCAATGTTTTGAAACTAGAGCCAAAGATCATATTGAAAGAGGTCTTGTATTAGGTTTATCTGATTTAAATGTTAAACCATCTGGTCTGACCAAATGATTTCATATATATTTAATAATTACTTATAAATATATAATTATATATAAATTCAAAATTTTATATAACTAATAATTATATAGTAATATATCTTATCTTTTTTTGTACCAAAGTAAAACAAAATATTATATTAGTATTCCATTTTTCTATAAAAAAATTATGTGAACTATCTAGTTCACTTTCCGGGTTATTCAAGTTTAACTGTGTTTAAGACTGCAAACTATAATCATTTTAAAATCCGGTCAAAAGTCGGACTGGTCAGACTGGTTGGACCACGGAGTCCAATTCTCACAACATTGGTTATTACACCTAACAAATACAGTATTCTACCTCAATCAATCTAGTAAATATAAGTGGGGTCAAGTGGAAGTAAAGGTTCAAGGGATTTTATTAATACTAGTAACCTTTTTCAGCGTAAAGACTTTTATAATTACTATATGATAAAATGTGACAATACCATGTACCTTTACAACATAATACTATGAACTTGGTAACTAAATATACATGGTTCTACCTCACAACTACTCTAGAACCCATATATATTTGTTTTACAGTTGAGCATAGGGTATAGTTATGAGGAAAATAGGACATAATTGCACAATGAATCATAAAATATCTTCAAAACAATTTTTTAAATTGGACTCCGCAATCGTAAGTTTGGCCACAATATTACAGTTTTGGAGGTCTTCATATCGACATCGCAATCACAATTACGACTCATTTTTTATGCAATTACAATAAACACATCATAACTATAAATACAACCATATTTTTTTTTATGGATGCAGGAGCTACTACAGGTGCACAACCCAGAAATGCATAGTGAAGAAACGTGTGGAGAGGTCATTTCAAGACCCAACAACTGTGTTAACAACCTATGAAGGTCAACACAACCATCATGTACCCTCTTCTCTTAAAGGAAATGTTGCTGCTAGAATGTTCACAACAACACCAACTCCATTCTCTACTACTACTAATGGGTCAAACTTCCCTCAAAATCTGAATCTCCGGATGCATAATCACAATCACCATAGCCTCATGTTCCGCAACAATAACATGCAGCAATCAATTAACACTACTGCTAGTGTTTCTGAGGGATCAATATATTCACACAACAATAACATTAACAACTATCTTCTTCAGCAGCTTAATAATCATCAGAATATTCCTCAGGAATATGGCCTCCTTTAAGATGTTGTATTTTCCATGATACATGTGTAGTTAACATGTATCATTATAATGAATTTTTTACCAAATCATATGTTTTTTAATGACATTTTTTCTAACATTTTTTCAATATTTTATGATCATTATTTATCATATTTTATCTTTCTAAAGCATATTTTTTTTATCAAGAGTTACAAAATATATAGGTGATGGGTGTAGGTAAGTGATGTGAGATCAACATGATTTACTGTTGTTAACGACAACTTCATACATTGTTAAGTGGTATGAGACCCTTTGGCTTTTATGATATATATTTTTATGTAAATTATCTTGAGTTTGGTTCTCAAAAAAATTTGGAATCTTCTTCTTACACCTTTGCTAAATGATGTACTATTGAATTGTATTGTAAGTTGTGTCTAGTTTATAATCAATCTGCTTATATAAAAAAATCTTATGTAAATATAATTATTTATTAGGTAGAGTTTCATTTGAGTCTATATCTTCTCAAGTGTTGAAGAGTTCACTACTATTAGAATATGAGGAGAAATGAGACTATTAACTTTAAAATCTATTTTATAAAAAATCATGATCGTTACATATTTATTTATGTCACATGTCATAATCTCTAATTCATAGTCATAGAATTCGTTTGTCACATCCACGAACTGCGTAACAATTCGTGGTGTGTTCGCAACCCGATTTGCTACATTTGGCGACTTGGTTCATAGCGATTAGAGGATCCAACCATGACTGCTTCACGTACTCCAAACTCCAAAGGTGAGTCCATCTTTGGTTGTTTTCATGGCAAGAGCAGTCAAATACATCAAAAGCAAACACAAGAGATAGAGAAGAGAGAAAAAGAGTTCGATAGTGAAGGGAGTGATGACTGTAAAAGTTGAGGGAGTAAAACCTAAACAAAACTAGTTAATTTGTGGGTTGATCCATTTGGCTTATTTTTATGGGTTGGCCCATATAGTTTATTTTTGTAGGTTGGATCAGTTAAAACTTATTTTCGTAAGTTGGACAAATTCTGAAATTAGGCATTTATTGTCTCATTTTATTTTAATTTAAAATTGAATTTAAATTGATAATAATAATAATAATATAAATGTAAATTATTATATAATTTAATTTTAATGAATTTCTTTTTATAGTTAACCAATAACTAATAGGTAAATAAAATAAAATATTAAGTATCAAATAGATTAGGAATCTAGCATGACACAAAAATCTATTTTATTTATTCTCTTTCTCTTTCTCACCTTTTTCTTTCTCACCTCTTTCTCTCTTTTTATTTTCTCTTGTCAACCAAATAAAGCATAAAAGTCCATTTTTATTAATTTTTAATGTAAAAACTGAAATTCCTAATTAATTTGAGTATATATAGATAGAGATAGATAGATAGAGAGAGAGAGGGTGTAACTTCTTACTTTGATGGTAGAAGGATTGTTACTTCATTTTTGTACCTTCTTGAATTTTGTTTAATTTCAGATTAACTTATAAGTTATGTTTAACTATTTGCTCTATCAAATGAACAACATGCATACCAATCGCAAGTATATAGTAGATTTTATAAGCCTAGTGTAACCAGTATTTTAAATTACTCAGCTACCTTCCATTTACTATGCAGTTGCAGAATCTCTAAAAACCATAATATCATGGTTACTTAGTAAAATTTAAAACACCAAAGGAAAGTAAATAAAAAGAAGATGAAATTTCTCACATAAGTTAATTGATAACATGGGAAAGAATGAAGAAGAAAAGGTCATTGTTATATCTCATTTAATGTGCGTCACATCTGTTACATTACTAAAAATATTATTGAAGTGATAAAAATTGTTCGTTGTAACTAAAATTTTTTGGTAACTATCAAGGGCAGTCATTTTTTTTTTTGGTGAATAGCTAATTTCTTCCGAGGTATATGTTTGTTTTATGTAAACATTCAATTTTATTTGGCCTATATATATAAAAATACAAAAAATATCCAAAACAACAAAAACATTTTAAAAAAAATAGTATTTTTGTAAAATGTCACGGAATTAAACTTTAACTTCAAATTATAACCAATAGTCATTTAACTGCCAACAATTTTAAGTACACAGCTTCAGTTTTTAATACTCAAATTAATTAGGAATTTCAGTTTTTACATTAAAAATTAATAAAAATGGACTTTTATGCTTTATTTGGTTGACAAGAGAAAATAAAAAGAGAGAAAGAGGTGAGAAAGAAAAAGGTGAGAAAGAGAAAGAGAATAAATAAAATAGATTTTTGTGTCATGCTAGATTCCTAATCTATTTGATACTTAATATTTTATTTTATTTACCTATTAGTTATTGGTTAACTATAAAAAGAAATTCATTAAAATTAAATTATATAATAATTTACATTTATATTATTATTATTATTATCAATTTAAATTCAATTTTAAATTAAAATAAAATGAGACAATAAATGCCTAATTTCAGAATTTGTCCAACTTACGAAAATAAGTTTTAACTGATCCAACCTACAAAAATAAACTATATGGGCCAACCCATAAAAATAAGCCAAATGGATCAACCCACAAATTAACTAGTTTTGTTTAGGTTTTACTCCCTCAACTTTTACAGTCATCACTCCCTTCACTATCGAACTCTTTTTCTCTCTTCTCTATCTCTTGTGTTTGCTTTTGATGTATTTGACTGCTCTTGCCATGAAAACAACCAAAGATGGACTCACCTTTGGAGTTTGGAGTACGTGAAGCAGTCATGGTTGGATCCTCTAATCGCTATGAACCAAGTCGCCAAATGTAGCAAATCGGGTTGCGAACACACCACGAATTGTTACGCAGTTCGTGGATGTGACAAACGAATTCTATGACTATGAATTAGAGATTATGACATGTGACATAAATAAATATGTAACGATCATGATTTTTTATAAAATAGATTTTAAAGTTAATAGTCTCATTTCTCCTCATATTCTAATAGTAGTGAACTCTTCAACACTTGAGAAGATATAGACTCAAATGAAACTCTACCTAATAAATAATTATATTTACATAAGATTTTTTTATATAAGCAGATTGATTATAAACTAGACACAACTTACAATACAATTCAATAGTACATCATTTAGCAAAGGTGTAAGAAGAAGATTCCAAATTTTTTTGAGAACCAAACTCAAGATAATTTACATAAAAATATATATCATAAAAGCCAAAGGGTCTCATACCACTTAACAATGTATGAAGTTGTCGTTAACAACAGTAAATCATGTTGATCTCACATCACTTACCTACACCCATCACCTATATATTTTGTAACTCTTGATAAAAAAAATATGCTTTAGAAAGATAAAATATGATAAATAATGATCATAAAATATTGAAAAAATGTTAGAAAAAATGTCATTAAAAAACATATGATTTGGTAAAAAATTCATTATAATGATACATGTTAACTACACATGTATCATGGAAAATACAACATCTTAAAGGAGGCCATATTCCTGAGGAATATTCTGATGATTATTAAGCTGCTGAAGAAGATAGTTGTTAATGTTATTGTTGTGTGAATATATTGATCCCTCAGAAACACTAGCAGTAGTGTTAATTGATTGCTGCATGTTATTGTTGCGGAACATGAGGCTATGGTGATTGTGATTATGCATCCGGAGATTCAGATTTTGAGGGAAGTTTGACCCATTAGTAGTAGTAGAGAATGGAGTTGGTGTTGTTGTGAACATTCTAGCAGCAACATTTCCTTTAAGAGAAGAGGGTACATGATGGTTGTGTTGACCTTCATAGGTTGTTAACACAGTTGTTGGGTCTTGAAATGACCTCTCCACACGTTTCTTCACTATGCATTTCTGGGTTGTGCACCTGTAGTAGCTCCTGCATCCATAAAAAAAAATATGGTTGTATTTATAGTTATGATGTGTTTATTGTAATTGCATAAAAAATGAGTCGTAATTGTGATTGCGATGTCGATATGAAGACCTCCAAAACTGTAATATTGTGGCCAAACTTACGATTGCGGAGTCCAATTTAAAAAATTGTTTTGAAGATATTTTATGATTCATTGTGCAATTATGTCCTATTTTCCTCATAACTATACCCTATGCTCAACTGTAAAACAAATATATATGGGTTCTAGAGTAGTTGTGAGGTAGAACCATGTATATTTAGTTACCAAGTTCATAGTATTATGTTGTAAAGGTACATGGTATTGTCACATTTTATCATATAGTAATTATAAAAGTCTTTACGCTGAAAAAGGTTACTAGTATTAATAAAATCCCTTGAACCTTTACTTCCACTTGACCCCACTTATATTTACTAGATTGATTGAGGTAGAATACTGTATTTGTTAGGTGTAATAACCAATGTTGTGAGAATTGGACTCCGTGGTCCAACCAGTCTGACCAGTCCGACTTTTGACCGGATTTTAAAATGATTATAGTTTGCAGTCTTAAACACAGTTAAACTTGAATAACCCGGAAAGTGAACTAGATAGTTCACATAATTTTTTTATAGAAAAATGGAATACTAATATAATATTTTGTTTTACTTTGGTACAAAAAAAGATAAGATATATTACTATATAATTATTAGTTATATAAAATTTTGAATTTATATATAATTATATATTTATAAGTAATTATTAAATATATATGAAATCATTTGGTCAGACCAGATGGTTTAACATTTAAATCAGATAAACCTAATACAAGACCTCTTTCAATATGATCTTTGGCTCTAGTTTCAAAACATTGATAATAACTTATGAGAAACTAACATCTCCATATTGTAGAAGCAACTAGATAGGTAATGAGTATGATCAAATAATTCTACACGGTGTTTTAAATTGTGGTTGTGGTCGCGATAGTAATTGCGGTTGTGGTTACTGCGATTGCGGTCATTGCGACCGTTACGATGCGGATTGTAGCCATTACGGTGTGAATTATTTTGTGAGAAAAAACATATTTTTGACATTGATGCGGTCTGATGCGGCCTGATGTGGTTCCGTTGCGGCCCGATGCGGTCCAAATGCGATCTGATGCGGTTACATCGTGGCCTATTGCGGTCACATCACTGTGAATCTAGATCACACCGCAATTGCGGTGTGATGCAGTTGCGGCGGTCACCGCAACCGCAATATTGCGGCCGTATCGCGTGATGCGATCCGCAATTTGATTCACTGGAGTTCTACATGTTCCTTTGGGTGCAAAGAATGAAAAAAATAATAGTGTTTTTACCTTGGATAAGGGCTATTCTTCACAGCTTTTTGTCCATATTTTCTCCATCTATATCCATCTTCTAGGTGATCAATCTCACTCTTTGTCATGAAGACAAATTTTGGTTCATTCTGTTTCTTCTCTCCTTTCTTCTTACCCTTAATCCTGCTTCATCATTTATCCAAAACATATTTCAAAGTTGCACCATTAAACCTAAATATATAGGAATTAACACATAAAAATATGGGTTAGATTCCTTAGAAAAATGAGAAAGAAACTTACCTTTTCTTAGAGCTTTCTCTTCCTTCTCCTTTCACATCTCCATCTTTCTTCCTCTTTCCTGAAACTTCTACTGTCCCAGATTCAGTGGAAGAGGAAGTGATAGATGAATTAAGGGTAGCAAGGGTTTCACTACCATCAATACCACTATCTACAATATCTTCTGATTCTGATGGTTTTTGATTGTCTTGAATAGATGAGAATACTTCAGTTGAGGAAGGATACAAGCCAAAAGATCTTTCAAGTGAAGTGCATTCCATGTCTTCTTGAAGATATTCAGTGAAGCTCATGTATGATGGATCAAAGGCTTGTGATAAATCATTATAAGATGATGAAAAATGCTTTTCAGAGAACATGTTGGATGCTCTTGCAGCTTGTAGCTTAAAAATGTAAGAAGAAGCAAGAGGAAAGTGTGTAAGGTTGTTTATGCAATTCTGCTCAGTAGAGACTTTGAAGCATATCTCTTGTTATATATATATATATGGAAAAAGTAGGTTAAGACAGTATTTGTATGTCTGTTTCCTTTAAGTATCTGAGTTGGAATTGAAAACAAAATCTTGTTAAAAGAATAATACTCACTATATGTTGTAAATGTTTCTAGCTCTATTTGGATTGCATCCATAGGGAGAATATTTATATGATATAAAAAAAATAAAGAAGTATTTTAGGTTTGCATATATTTCTATCTAAAATGTTGTGGAGCCAATCCACACTAGAGAGAATAAGAGTTGCATAGTCAATAATATTTGGTTATACATTACTCTCATGTCCCTATTTTTAATCATGTCCATCTGTTCCATATATGTTAGTGTCTTTGAGCATGTGCCAATCTTTGGATTTTGATTGTGTTATTGCAATTCATATTCTATGCTCATTTGTTTGTAAGGAAACTTTCTTCATTCATTTTAAATTTATCTTATATGTATTTAGTTCTTTTCACTTTTTGTTACATTATTCATTCAATTATTTTTATTTATTACTCTAGATCCGTATATGACTCATTTGTTTATACTTATTTTTTTTTCATTTGTTCAATAATAATAATAATAATATTAATTTAAATGATAATAATAGATAATAATAATAGAATAATAAATATATATTATTAAAAAATGATACTTTTTAGAAAATATATATTTAATAAATACAGTGAATGTTTTTAAAAAATAAAATAATGCATTTAAAGGAGGGCAATGATGTGATTTCTATTCCTCATGGTCATGATATGTTCCTTTGACTTAATAAATAATCAATAATAATAAAAAATATTAATAAGTATAAAATATTTGAAACAATAATAATAGTAATAAATTGGATTTTTCTTTAATGTTAAATAATGAATATTTTCTTAATTAATTTTAAAATTATAAAAAAAGTAATTGTATTAAGGATGAAAGAATGATGGTCAAATATTTACTTCTTTTCATCAACTCATCATTTGAACAATTGTGATAAGATACATTTATTCCTTAAAACAATTAAAACACATTCAATTAATCAAATATTTTCTATCTAGAATTATATATGTCTTGATTCTCTATTGCACCTGGAGAAAAATAAACTCATCATAGCACATAAAAATATAAATATATTTTTGTCTTTTATAAATAAGTAAATAATTAAAAGAAATAAACAAATAGCATTTTGGCATAAATAAGTTCATGTAACTATTGAGGATACAGTCTAGTATGAACAAATAAGATGTTAATATCCTTTCAATTTGTCACCATTTTAATTAATTCATTAATTCAAAAAATTCTCCCCTGAACCCACCATAAACCTAATTAATATATGTAAAATTATTAAATTTTACATAAATCTATATATATAATTAACATAGTTATAGAACCTCTATATATATATATATATATATATATATATATGCATATTTCAGATGGGTTCCCCTCGTCAGGGTGATATCTTTGTTTTCAACCCCAATTAATTCATATTCGGGTTTTGAGTTTCAGGTTTGGTAAGCACAAACCAGACCTCGACCTGCCCTATTGCCATTCCTAATACCAAATGAGTGGATTCAGACATGATCGTAATAGATAGATGAAAAATCAACTATCAATGTAAAATCTATTAAGTAATATTGTAATTTATAAATAATGTTGGAAATAGGAATTGTTCATTTTTATATTAAAATATCATTATTAAGAAAAAATAAAATATCGAAAATTATTTTATTATTTAAATATTTGATATTTTGTAGGATCAATATATTTTGAAAATGTTTAAAATAACAACTAAGTTTTCCCTATTTTTATGTTGGAACACATGATCATCAACACTTCCTATGTCATGATGGGTGACACAAGGAAACAAAAACATAATAAATAATAAAAAAGCTCATTTGGTTAGTTACAAAATTAACCAATAGTTTTAATCAAATGTTTGTTTAAAACTACAAATTTACAAATAATCAATTTAGTCTAATTAATAAATAATTAGTTAAGAGTAAATCTCATAAATTTTAGTTTAATTACTTTCATAATTTTCTTTATTTCAATATTAAATTCAACTTCCATATATAGATAATTAATGTAATATATGTATATAAATTACAAATAATTTATGTACATTTATAAAACAAAGAAATTTGTATAGTTTTACTTTAATGAGGTATTAGTATGATTTATTCTAAAAAAATAATTAGTTTGACTAAGGATTTATTGCTCTGCTATGAAATTCATCCTTCCGATCACAGCTTCAATTATTGGCTCCACCAGGTGCCTATTTGGCTTTGGCCTTGGTTGCTTTGCTTATATATGCCTCGATACCTTCATTCGATATGTTTATCAAAAAAGTCTTTCTAGTTACAAACATTTGTATAATCAAATGATATTAACAAACACAAGTTTCTTTTTATAAAAAGGATAACACTCAATCTCATCCAAAAGGATGGAAATACAAACTCTCTGTAGTTTCTCACTAGGAATACAAATCTCACACTATGTAGATAAACTCTCTCACTTTCTCTCTATGATGTTGTTTCTCACTTGCTTGTTGTATCTCTTCCTCACAAGTCCCCTATATATAGTGAAGGGGAGGAAGGTTTCATCATAAAGACATAATGAATGATTAATTGTTGTTATACTTTTCAAGACACTTTGAAAAGTGCTACTCCAACTTTTTAAGTTGGACTTCGTAATTCTCAAGAGTCAAGGAATAATTCCAAGACTTTGGAATAGCCATCATTGAATGATTCAGTGGTTCATCTACCAAAATTCATTGGTCTTGCTTCCACGTCAATTAGGAATGATTACCAACAAAAAGCAAATCAAAAGGCAAGCATCCAAGGCACATAGTTACAAAATCTCACAAATAAAATTGGAGAGAAAATGATAGTAATAATGTCCTTAAAGGGTGAAAGGAGAGCAATGAGAAAATATCTATCTCATGAGTAAGTGATGTAGAACAGGAGCAAGAGTGGGGTCTTGTTCCAAAAAAACTTCATTCATGATCCAAAACCTTCTTAACACTCAATCATGTAACTCTCCTTGTTGTTGACTCTCTAGGGAAGACACTTACTCATCATCAATCACCCTTCCTTCCTTGGCTTCACAAAAAAATCCCATTAGCTCAACCAAGGTATGTAAGCGAGTGATTGAAATTGTGGACAACATCACTTGATGCGGCCACAATATTACGGTTTTAATGACCAACACAATTGCATTGCATCGCAATTATGAATCACAATGATGCAACCACATTTAGATCGCATTTGAACCACATTGGACTGCATCACACTACATCAAGTTACATCGATTTCAAAAATATTTATTTAATAACAAAATAATTCACACCACAATAGCCGTAATTCATGTCACAATGACCACAATCACAATAACCGCAATGGCCGCAATCCATATCGCAACGGCTACAATCACAGTAATCGCAACTGTTACAATAATCGCAATTTAAAATACTGGTATGAAATTAGGAGGGACAAGCCTCAATATATATCCAAAGAGAGGGTATGAACAAATTTCTTATTTTTACCAAGATCATATGTTCGTGATTATCAAAAGGAGGAAGCTTTTGTGTGTTCATGATCCTAGAATTCCACCCTCTTAGCTTTGATCATGGACTTCCATTATTCTTTATTGCTTGAGCTTCAACAAAGGGATAATATATACAATGCTCATCTCCATCACCAACACATCATCCAAAATAAAAATCAAATTCTTCATTCTATATTCTTCATATGTTCATTAAAATAACACGCCGTATGCACCCAACACCAAATTTCATTTTCACAATTATCTCACCACTTCTTCACCCCTTCTCCACTACATGATACCATTTCTATTACAAATATAATAACATCAAAATCATCATAAACTTCTTATACCTTTGCAGGTTAATCAAACCGAAAACCCATAAGTCAATGGTTTAGGATGTTCTACTTTCCCTATTACATTCACCAACTTCATATTATCTCTACTGTTGCAACTCGATTTTTGGTTGGAAGACCAATTCTATGACTTAGGAAGAGGTGAACTCCATTACCACCTCTCCCAATTGATTTGAACTCAACCTTACGTTTTTTACGGATAAAATATAGAAAACTTTCTAATAAGCCTAATTAGGATAATATGGTCTTTTAAACAAAGATTCTGAGTTCGGGAGTCGATTATAGATCGGGAAATGTATTAGCATCTTGTCCGCCTGTATTAAAACGGTACCTCACTATTCACATGGACTTTTATACCCTTAAACATATTTATTGAAAATTCAATTACTAAACAAAGTACTTTATATTTTATTTTTGTGTCTAACAAAAGTTCAACTTGCTTCTACGTATCCTTAGGTGCAATAGGGAAATTAAGACTACGCAGTTCTGGTTCGAAAATTGGATGATTAGTTTGGTTGATTTTGTTGATTTGAAAGTATTGATAGATTTTGTGGATTTGATTTTTATTGATTTAAAAATATTTATAATATGTGATTGTTTTAATCATATGGAACTAATAGCTTAGAGATGGTACTGGTCGTAGACCTTCTTATCATTTTTAGAGAAGCTAGAGACGAATCGAACCATAACATTACTATAAAATTTTCATAATTAATTTAAGTGATGAAATAGTTTTTAATTATTTTTTATATGAAATTAATAGCTTAGAGATGTCATTGATCGTAGATCTTCTTCCCATTTTCAAAGAAGTTAGAGACGACTCGAACCACAACCTTACTATAAAAATTTCATAAATAATTTAAGTGATAAAATAGTTTTTAATTATTTTTATATGAAATTAATAGCTTAAAGACGATATTGGTCGCATACATTCTTCCCATTTTCAGAGAAATTAGAGACGACTCGAACAATAACCTTACTATAAAAATTTCACAACTAATTTAAGTGAAAAAATAGTTTGAAATTATTTTTTATATAAAATTAATAGCTTAGAGACTATATCGGTCATATACTTTCTTTCCATTTTCAAATAAGTTAGAAACAACTCGGACCATGACCTTACTATAAAAATTACATTAAAATTTTAAAGCTATTTCATAAATAATTTTTTTTTAGTATTAATTGCAAATCAACATATTTTAAAAGAGAAATATATAGTTACTATTTTTTTGGTACACTAGAATCAAGAGAAAAAAAACAAAAAAAACAAAAAAACAAAAGAATAACCTAGCTAAGGGGATGATTGTCCTGAACCATAATATCTGACAGTTGGTAGGAATGATATTGAGTCTATCTTAAGAGTGTGATTCAATCATTGCCATAAAATTAGTCACTTGATTAGCCTCACGAACAACAAAATCAACCTCCAGTATCCAATCCCGAGATAACCAAGAACAGACAACTGAGACAACCTTCAATATTTGTTGATGCCAAATATGAATACCACTTGAGAGAAGATGGACCGCATCGAGACAATCACTTTCCAGACGGACCTTTTTGAAACCCAATTCCCAAGCAAGTTTCAGATCCTGATCCATAGCCAAAAGCTCTGCTAAAATAGTTGATCCAACACCAAAGTTAACTGAAAAACTAGACAACCATTGACTTGCATGGTCCCGAATAGCACCACCACCACCCATTACAAGAGAACTTTGAATACAACTCTCATCAACATTGATTTTAATCATACCAATATCTGGACGCCGCTATCAAATTTCCCTCTCATAGATATCCTGCACCGTTTGATTTCAGTCAATATCCCAAGTAGAAGTACCTAGAAGAGTGTTGTTTCATCCCCTCCACATCCACCACATGCCAGCCAGAAAAAGCAGACCATTCCTATGTTTGCAATTCTTCAGCACCCAAGATAAAAAAGACTAGGTAACCCAAAACAAAGAATTAGCCCAACCAATTCTCTTCCATAAATTAGAAGAAGCGTGACAATCCCAAAAGATATGCATAAGGTCCTCTACACTTCCATTACTTTTCATACACATAGTATTTGTCGTCAAGTTCCTCCTGAAGCGAAGATCATTTGAGGGCAAAGCCTCATGAAAACCCAACAAAGACAACATTTTTATTTTCTCGGGAACCCTCAAACGACACACCAACTTCCAATCACTTGACAAATGTTCAACATCTTCCTCAAGTTTGTTAATCCACCAATAACCTGAATTAGCCGAATAGTTTCCTGTTACATGTCCCTCCCAAATCCATCCTTCCTCCTCTATTGGTAAGCCCGAAGTGAAATGGTTACTAATCAACTCTTTCAGTTCAGAAAGAACCATAGTGTAGAAAGCATTAAAATTCTTGTATCTTCTTTAATAATTAGTAAAGAAGATACAAGAATTGGCTTAATGGCCCGAAAAATGGTATCATAAATTGAAATAAAATAAAATAGGCAAATATAATAAAGAAATTAAACAATAAGTAAATAAAACAATAAAAACATGAAAATATTAAAATAGTTTTAGATATCCCTAATAGTGAAAATAGGTTAGACCAAATTTTGCCTTAAATAGACCCAACCTATATAGTATATATGAGCGTGAGTCTGACATATTAGATTGTTTAAAAAAAATCAAAGCCTAAGTCTGGTATATTTAAAAGTCTGGTTTGACTTGTTAATCTGTTTAAAGGCCTATTATACTATATGCTCATAAAATAGGCTACTATATCTCCATTTTAATGAGCTTATAGACCTATTTTTAGTTAAACTCATTTAATTCTAATAATTAAATTATATTTTTATATACATTTTTATATTAATATTACATATATAATAATATTTCTTATATTAAATAGTATAATTTTAATATTATTATATAATATAACTAAATAAGCTGATATATTAAGTTTAATATGTTAGGTGACTTAAAACCTAAAATAAACAATATTTTTAGAAAGCCTAAGCATGTACCATTCATAAAAAAAAAAGTCTGATATACCCTGACCTATTTCTATCTTTATATACCCCACATCAAAACGTGAAAGGGTTGAAAGAGGGATTATCCCTAAGTTTCCATTCTTCTTCAGCGGCGGCTTTGATCCCTCCGGCGACGGCTTCAAATGGATGTAGGAGAACGACGATGACTGGTGATTGAATACTTAGGGAATCATGACTTGAAGAGGTGTAAGTAAATCCCGAATTCCTCTCTTTCCTTTCTCTTCTCCTTGTCTGACGGTGGTGACAAGTTCCTACTCCGGCAGCGGCGACGAACTCTTAACGGCTGAAACTAAGCCGTTCTCGGTGGTTCTCGACCGAGACCACCGCGGCTCCGAGAACAGGTAACCTTATTCTCCGTTTTTGTTACCTTTCTTCTTTTTGTTTCTTATTTCTGTAACCATGAACCCTCATCTCTTACTTTTAATTATTACATAGCCTTTCATTCTTACAGTAGCTTATTAAGGCAAAGGAAAGGGATGAATGTGATCGGTGTATCGTGGTGCTTGCTCCACGGTAGTAGCGGGACACAATCAATGGTTGTTAATGGTGTAGAATTGGATAGTAACATGGAAAAAGTATACTAAAACTTGGGGTTAGAGGGTTTGAATTTTCCGGGGCTAGTCTTTGATTATAATAAGCATAACCATATAAGTACATCCCTAGGATATGCCCCCTTTGGGTATCGGCTTTAAGAGGTTACTAATTAGTCCCTTATTTGCTCTCTTTGAACAAATTACCTTATTGTCTATCAAGCTAAACCAAACAGAATGTAATTCAAATCATCGCTATTACTAATTCATTGCATAAAAGGAGTTTTGTTCAGGGTGCCTCATTATGAAATCTTGACAAAATGGCTACTGGTGCGTTTAATAAATATGTATATATGCTTTGATGCTCAGAATACACATTTCTATTTGCAACTACTTGAATAGGATGAATATTGTACCTAAGAATATACCTTTTTTCCTTTGCTCTTTGAGTGGTAGCCTTCTACTTCTGGTTTCTTTTTCTTTCTTTTTTTTATTTCTCAAAGTCCCTATTAGTGTGTATGGATATCTTCTTTTTTGTGTGTTGTGTGGTCTGATGGGATGTATTCAGTGTGTCATGTGTGTAGATCACTCCATGATTGTCATGTATTACTCTCTAGTTGTTGATATCTTTCTACTGATTTTTCTCTATGGATTGCTGGTGTGCTTTTTTGCTCTCTCATTTTTTGTTATGCTTATCTGTTATCCCTGATTTTTCGGTGTTGACCCCTTTAGCTGGTTAGGGGTCATTGGTTGGTTTGTGAAAACCTTCTGACTTACCAAATATGTGTAACGTGCCATGACCTGTTGCTTTTCTGATTTAATGCATTGAAGCTTCCAAAGAATATTGCCATTTAGTAACTAAAATAATACCAATTCTGATTTGTATCTTTTGAGATCCTTTTTTGTAATCAACGGCTGATTCTCCTTAGATTAATCCCATAAGTGCTCTGATATTTAGATGCTGGCCTTTCTGATTGATGTAATCATTTATTATGTATGACATTTTGGTTGTAACATCTATGTAATTAAGACTGGTGGATCAAACATTGTGGGCCTTTTATTATTTCTCCATAACAGCCATCACTAATATTTTGCGACTGTTATCAATTGCAGGACTTTCACACTCTTATTACGTATCCTTTTTTACACATGTTATTGTCAAACAACAACACCAGGAACGAATTTTGATGACTATGGACATGGAGGAGGCCAATCAGTTCTTCTCCTAAGGGTACTGATCTCTTGCACAATTTGCCATCCCTTAGTTTTGAAGCATTGATCAAATCCCCTTGTCCAGTAGTTCTTCTAGGCTTTAAAGTTCCTGTGATGTCAAACCATGTAGCCTGTAACTCAATAGGTGGGGATTTGGTTTATGAATTGCTGAATATCGACCAAACCTTTCAATTACATGTTGCATACTTTTCTTGTGATACTGAGATATACTGTTGGTTTGGCAGTGAGATTGTATCAATGGGCTTTTATTTTGAAGGATTGCAGGCTTTAGGGGCTAGGTAAGGAGCCACATCCATCTCTAATTTTTGTTTGGTAATCTTTGTGTTTCCAATTCTGTTATATGGTCAAGCAATGCTATACTAATACTTTCCAATCTGATTTGCTTTATTTTTGTCAATACCTTACTATTGCAGAACCTGAACTACAAGCAAATAAACCAAGGAGGGGTTGCTAAAGTCAAGGCTTACAGGATTACTTAGTTTTATGAATGCATGAGTTGGGGAAGCAAAGCCTATAGAGATGTTGATGTTCAAGGATTGGTGTTTCAGGTTGCTTTTAAAGTATTCCAAGCAGTGACGTTTTAGCAAATTAGAGATCAGAACAAAAAACAATGTTAGTGTACCAATTCAATTTTCTGTTGTAGCTTAGGTGTTCAATTACTGAACAGCAAAAGGAATGCTTCATTTGAAGTAGTTGAACAGTGAGAAAGTTCACTACTGTCTGGACCCCTTTTTTTGGGTGGTTTTCATAGCTAATGTTTGGATTAGTTAAGATGCCTCACATTTTTATCAACTAGAGACTATGTCATTCGTTTAACTGGTTTGTATATGATTACTGAATTGGGACGTGAATGTTGAGGCATATACATGGTTGTTTCAAACATTTCTTAACGCAATGCAGGTTGCATGCTCAGATCTATTGTGATAGATGGTTGTGATTGTACAAGTTATCACCATTGTAAAATAATAGTTACTGCTATATTCATAATCAAAACATTCGTAGTAAAATTCTATTTACATGACAAACTCACATTGGCTTATGTCAACTTGGATTATTGCTAAAAGATGCCAAAATCATGTTCTAAATAAATTTAATGTTAGAAGTTGTTTGTAACTTAATTATCCAAATGCTTGCAAATCATGAAATGATGATTTATTTTTATTTTGAGTTTTGCACAGAAGATTAAAATTAAAGGTAGGACAAAATTGAGTGTTCACAGTTGCTCCTCTTTATTATTGCTTAGAATATAGCAAACAAATTGATGTTTGAGTGATATCTTTGTAAGTAATTAGTAAATAAATGAATGTCAATTTTGCTAAAAAAATAGGTGAAAGCATTGATTTCAACACAACCTTTAAAGACAAGATAACATTAGAAATTGAGACAATAAAAGTAAATACGATAACGCATGTTAGGTATTGTCGGAACTCGAAACAATAAAAAGGTAAATGCGAGAATGCAGGTCGTGTACTGTCAAAACTCGAGACAATAAAAGTTAATACGAGAACGCAGATCAGGTATTGTCAGAACAAAAGACAATAAAAGTAAAGGCGAAAACGCAGGTCAGGTACCACTGGAACTCGAGACAATAAAAGTAAATACGAGAGCACGGGTCGAGTACTGCCAGAACTTGAGACAATAAAAGTAAATATGAGAACGCAAGGTACTGTCAGAACTTGAAACAATAAAATTAAATACAAGAGCGCATGTTGGGTACTGCCAGAACTCGACACAATAAAATGGTAAATGCGAGAACGCAAGTTGGGTATTGCCGGCATTCGAAACAATAGAAGTAAATGCGAGAACGCAGGTGAGGTACTGCCGAAACTCAAAATAATTAAAGTAAATACGAGAATGTAGGTCGGGTACTAACGGAACTTGAGACAATAAAAAGGTAAATGCGAGAATGAGGTCGGGTACGGCCGAAACTCGAAACAATAAAATTAAATGCGAGAATGTAGGTTGAGTACTATCGGAACTTGAAACAATAAAAGTAAATATTAGAACGTAGGTCGGGTACTGTCGGAACTCGAAACAATAAAATTAAATACGAGAACATAGGTCGGGTACTTCCGGAACTCGAGACATTAAAAGGTAAATGCGAGAATGCAGGTCGGGTACTGTTGGAACTGGCCTATTAATGGTAGGTTGGGAGAGATTGGGTGGGCTGGTGCTAGCCTAATTTCTACCAGTTGAGGCTTAAAATCAATTTTGTGAATGAATGCATTATATGAATGAGATATTTGTATGGTTTATGAGCATGAAGTGTGAAGTAACTGGTATTTAACCGCGACATTTGAATCACTATTGGCAAAATTCTGATTTTTTATTTTACAAGTACTGTCACTATTGCATTTGCTTTCGAGCACCCTTACACCCTGAAGTTTCGACTTCGCTGAGTACCAAAGCTCTAGTGATAAATCTTTTTATACTGACATGATTTCAGTTCTTCTGTAAGGATAGCCATATCGCTCAATTACTTGTTTTTGATCGATTATCGCAAAAGGTTATGTTATTACTCATCAGTATAATTTCATAAAAACGATTCATGCACAAAAATATGAGGGATAATGAAGGATGTATGAAATTATATTGATATTAACATATAGAAGTACATCTTGAGGGGGGTTTTGCAAGGGGTGTACGACATCTCTTTCAACTATCTATAAAAACGACAACATTAATTTTTACTCGCCATTATTCGAACTCCGCCAAATTTTTTATCTCTTCAAAAAAATTGACCCGGTATCTAGCCAAAAGCACAATTGTCCAACAAACTAGCCCCTAGGTAAGAATTTATTAGAAGAGAATGATCGTACAATAAATTGCCCCAATATCTTGCTCATGAATTTGAAAGCTGTGAATCACCCAATAACATGCTCTAGTACCTTTGCTAAGAATTTATTGGAGGAGTGTGCTCATCTAATAAATTTGCCCCAATATCTCATTTTGATGCATACCTTCTGAGATGACGCCTTAGTGATGACCCTTCTGATTGATAATGACTTTCCTTGATTATAACCCCTAACTTTTGCTTAGACCGCCATTTCAGGTTTTCGACTTAACGACATGTTCTTGTTTTCTCATTTTCACTCGTTAGAAGCATTGAATGATGACATTGTGCCAGTGTTAGTTTGATAACATGAATGCATCTAAAAATATTCTTTTTGGAGTCAATTTACTTTTTACCTTAGTGTGATCCCAAACAAATTATTCCTCAATAAGAACTTTTTGAGCTTGAACCATGGCCTGACATAAATAGCTTTAAGAAATTGATATAAAGGCTCAAAATGTATTTCTCATTCCCCTATATCTCATTTTCTCCTACATCTTATTTCCAATCATTCCTCCTGCGATTTTGTTGCCTTGTTTTATTACTGATACGAGTGAGAGTCTGATGTGTTTTGTCCGAATTTTTGCCTAAGACCCATTAAAGTTCTTAGCGGACCTTTCTCACTTTTTTGTTTCATTTCCTTTTATTATGGAATTTATTGACTCTCATCGTTTGGTTCAAAAAAAATATTTCTTGAATCTCAGGGAATATTGAAAAACTACCATTCCTAGGATATTAATAATTTTTAGGATTTTAGGAATTGATCATCCTTCATAATGTTTGGGCTCTAACAGGGTAACTATGGATATCTTCATAAGTGTTTAGGGATTACAAAGAAGCCTTGTGTCACTGAAAAATTATTTGAGAATTCACACTTTAGGGGAATTTGTCAACATCATTCTTCATTTTAACTTAAAACATGCATGCAATTTAAAAAATAGTGATTGATCATTACACACACATTCCTAAGAAATTGAGATTATCTTTTTTTCTTTTCTACATTCTTTTGGAAATCATCTCAAGCATAATACTTTTTCACTTCATCAGAATTTACAGAGAGATGAAGGTCTTCTCCATCCATGTTGGTTAGGATGATAGCTCCTCTTGAGAAAACTTTCTTCACTACATATGAGCCTTCATAATTAGGTGTCCACTTTCCACTATGATATTTTTGAATAGATAAAATCTTCTCGAGTACTAGATCACCTACCTTGAACATTTGGGTGCAGCACCTTTTTAGCATGAGCCCTCATAATCCTTCTATGGTATATCTGACCACGACATATAGTTGCCAACCTTCTTCCTTCGATAAGATTCAACTGATCATGTCGGGCTTGGACCTATTATGCTTCTTCCAATTCTGCCTCAGCAAACACTCTCAATGACATGATTTCAACTTCTATTGGTAGTACTACTTCCATTTCATAAACCATAGAGTAAGGTGTTACCCTTATTGATGTTTGAACGGGAGTCTGATATCCATCAAGAGCAAATGGTAACATGTCATGCCAATCTCTGTAGGTCACCACCATCTTCTGGACTATCTTCTTTATATTTTTATTTGATGCTTCCACCGCTCCATTCATCTTCGGTATATACAACGAAGATGTGTGATGTTTGATTTTGAATTCTTCACACATCTCCGTCATCATTTTGTTGTTGAGATTGGTGGCATTATTTGTGATAATCTTCTGAGGTAAGCCATAGCGACACATCAACTCCTTTTTCACAAACCTGAGCACCACCTTACAAGTCACACTCGCACATGAACTTGCTTCAACCCATTTGGTGAAATAGTCAATAGCAACGAGGATGAAACGATGTCCATTGGAAGCTTTAGGTTCGATAGGGCTAATAACATCCATACCCCATATAGAAAATGGTTATGGTGCAGACAAAACATTTAGCAAGTTGAGAGGTGCATTAATATTGTCGGCATAAATCTGGCATTTGTGACATTTTCGAACATGTTTGCAACAATCGTTCTCTATTATTAACCAGAAATAGCCTACTCTCAGAATTTTCCGAGCCATGACATGCCCGCTTGCGTAAGTCCCAAATGTGCCTTCATGCACCTCTTGGATGATTTTCTCTACTTCTTTGGCTTATACGCATCTTAGTAACACCATATAATGACTTCTCTTGTACAACACATTTTCATTCAGGAGGAAACCCATTGCCAGTCTCCGCAGAGTCCTTTTGTCATTTTCTGTGGCATCAGGAGGATATTCCTTGCTTTTGAGGTATGTCATTATGTCATAATACCAAGGCTTTCCATCTCACTCAGATTCTATCACACAAAAGTATGATGGTTGATCTTTACTCACTATTCTGATAATTGGCATATCATTTCCATCTATCTGGAACATTGATGACAAATTTGCTAATGCATCAGCTAGTTGGTTATCCTCCCTTGGGATATGATAGAACCACTTGCTCAAATTGATCAACTAAATGTTCGATATGATCTTTGTGGGGTATCAACTTATTATCTATGGTTTCACATTCTCCCTTCATTTGGTGAATCACTAGAGCCGAGTCTTCGAATACTTCTACATAATTAATTTTTTACTCCAGAGCTGCTTCCAACCCTAAGGCGCATGCCTCATATTTTGCTATGTTATCCGTACAGTCAAAGCTTAGTCTAGCAGTAATTAGGGTGAATTTGTTTTCTAGGGAGATAACCACTTCCCCTATCTCATGTCCAAGCATAGTGGAGGCCCCATCAAATAGTAGAGTCCATCTATCTTCTTATATTTCAGTGTTTGGAGATATTGCCATAATTCCTTCATCGGGGAATTCTTCATTCATCAAGTCTTCTTTGTCTACCATTGGCTGGCAAGATAATCAACACGAATACTTCATTTTATGGTCTTTTGGGTGATATATATGATATCATACTCAGATAATAGTACTTGCCACCTAGCAATTCTTGCAGTCCTAATAGGCTTCTCAAAGATGTACTTTATTGGATCCATTTTAGATACCAACGAAGTAGTATGACTCAACATGTACTGCCTAAGATGATGTGCTGCCCAAGCTGAGGCACAACAAGTACGTTCCAGAAGTGAATACTTCGTCTCACAATCGGTAAACTTCTTACTCACGTAATAGATGATCTGCTTTAGTTCCTGATTCATCATGTTGTCCTAGAACACAACCCATGGACTTATATAGCATTGCCAGATACATGATTAGGGGTCGGTATGGGACTGAAGGCATTAATATTGGAGGTTTTGTCAAGTATTACTTGATCTTGTCGAATATTGATTGGCAATCTTCATTCCATTTCATGACCTAATTTTTCCTTAATAATTTGAAGATGGGTTCACAAGTTGCAATCAATTGAGAGATGAACCGAGAGATATAGTTTAGCCTGCCCAAATATCCTTTAACTTCTTTCTCAGTTCAAGGAGCTGGCATTTCAATGATAGCCTTGATTTTTTCAGGATCAACTTCCATGCCTTTCTGACTAACAATGAGACTCGGGACTTTACCAGATTTTACTCCAAAGCTGTATTTTGTTGGATTCAATTTGATTTGGTACTTCCATAATCTTTCAAAAAGTTTTCGCATGTTAGCGACATGCTCCTCTTTTATATTGGATTTGCAAATTATGTCGTCAACATAGATTTCAACCTTTTTGTGCATCATATCATGGAAAATAGCTACCATGGCCCTTTGGTAGGTAGTTATAGCATTCCTTAACCGGAATGGCATCACTTGATAATGAAAGGCCCCCATGGGGTGATGAAGGTTGTTTTGTTTATGTCTTCTAAAGCCATCTTAATCTGATGATATCCAGAGTATCCATCCATGAATGAGAATAAGGCATGACCTGCTATACTATCGACTAAAATGTCAATGTGAGGTACAAGAAAATCATCTTTAAGACTGGCTTTGTTAAGGTCTCTATAATCAACACATATTTAGAGTTTCCCTCCTTTCTTAGGGACTGCAACTATATTGGCAACCCATTCAAGATATGTAGACACCGTTACAAATTTGGCATCCAACCACTTCTCTACCTCTTCTTTAACTCTCAAAGAAATATCAAGCCTCATCCTTCAGAGTTTCTGTTTTACAAGTTTAGAGTCTAGTTTTAGTGGCAATTTGTGTTCCACTAAATTCCGATCTAGACCGGGCATTTCCTCATATGACCATGCGAATACATCCTTGTACTCATGTAGAAGCGCAATAAGTTTTTTCCTTTCAATGCTATTCATGATCGTGCCTACCTGGACTTCCCTCTTTTCTTCCTCTGAAACCAGATTCACTAATTCAACGGGTTCTCCATGAGGTTAAATCTCTATGGCCTCTTGTTCGACCAATCTCAACAATTTAGAGGATGTCTCCCATTCTTCGTCACTATCGTCTTCCTCTACTTGATTTATTGGGTTGTCAAAATTTTGTAAGTGATTATTAACGATATCGTTAGATATAGATTCGATGTCAGATCTGCATTACTGTTAGTGGTTCGTATTAGCTTGGTTCATGGATTGCTAAAAATAAAAATGGTACAAGATATTGATGAAATATGATGCTTTGTTTTATTAGAAATCATACTGATGAAGATAAAAACATGCCCTTATAAACAAAAGACCCAAATGCCCAGGGCTAGGCAAATGGTGATCAAAATAAGTTGAGAAATATCCAAAACATTTTACAATTACTTTGGAACATAAACATGGATAACATCCTCTTCTATCCAATTGCTTAATACCCTGCCTGGAAGGCACTGGTACACATGTTTGAAATCGTCATTTGGTTGGTCTACATCCATAATTGCAATTAAATTATGTCCACTGAAGCTTGCACTCACAAAGCTCTGGATGATGTGGGGGGTGGGAATCCTTATGCTTTCATATCTATAACGCCTTGGACGAGTTGTACTCTTCTTCTCCTCATCTGCCATATAGGCTTCATTAGATTTATTAGGTTTATAGCCTAGTCCATATCGACCATTATTAACAGGAAGGACTATTATATTTTCCATTCCTTGCCCATATTTTCCCAAGCCTTTTCCAGGCAGGAATCCTTTCTTCAACATGACCCTAGCCTTCATGATGGAGACATTAGAGGGTGGAGGATTGAGTTTAGGATACCTTCCTCTAACAGAAGAGGCACTTGCGATCTACAACGTCCGGAAAGAAGTTTCTAAAGCTTCACTATCAGCTTCTATATATGGTGTGTCACTAAGCTGGGACACCAAAATGCCTTCTTCGCCCATGATGTTTATTAACTTGACGTCCGCAATAAACTTACCTTTTGATGTAACGAAGAAGATATGACATCAATTGAATATATACATGGCCTCCCCAATAAACAACTAAACGATGGGTTGATATCCATGACCTGAAAAATGAACTGGAAAGTGCATGATCCTATTTTCACATGTAATTCAATTTCTCCCACTATGTCTTGTTTGGCTCCGTCGAAAGCTCAAAAAATTGTTAAACTAGGTCTTATGGTCGAATCATCCATTGGCCACTTGGAAAATGTCCTTTTCATCATTACATTGAGTGATGCACCATTATCTATAAATACCCTTCCTATCACAAAATCATTGCATGTGATAGAGATATGAAGGGGACGAGTGTGTCATGTTCCCTCGTTTGGGATTTCCTGGTCACTGAAAGAAATATAGTTATAAACCATGATATTATTGACGATCCCATCCAATTTGCTGGTAGTTATATTAAGGTCGAAGTGGGCCTGATTCAACACCTTCAGCAGGACCTTTCTGTAAGCCTCCGAGTTCATTAACAAAGACAATAATGATACCCTAGCCAGAGTGGAGCTCAATTAATCAACTATTTGATATTCACTTTGCCTTATGAAACACAAGAACTCACAAGCCTCCTTGTCTGTGACCTCTCTTTCAACTTCACGTGGAGGCATCCTAGTTTGTGCTGCTTCAAAACTGGTGTCCACTAGCTCATCAACTTTCTCCTTGCCTTTAGAGGCGTTGACAACTTTCTTGGTTATCTCCAAAGCGCTATAATCTCTCTCACTTCTTGTCATGTTTCCCACTCTCGCCAGATTAACAACATCATTTGTCTGACTTGGCCCATTTCCAACTTCCTCCAAATATTTCCAAGGGATGGTTTTGTCCGATTGATAGAGGAACGAACTCGACCGTCTTAGCACCACATGTTCCATATTTCTTAAATGGGGCGCCTATCGAGTCGGAGTTGCATAAGATGGGGTGTTTATAGGTATGTTAAACACTGGTACAAATTTCCTTACGAAGAAAAGACTCTAAGATTCATGGTCATTCTCAATAACACAAACATCATAAAATTCCTTAATCCTCCTAATCACCAACAATCGAGAGTCTAGGAGCTTCTGTATTAAGACTTTGAACTCAAAACACTCTTCTAGATTGTGATCTATGGTTCCATGCAACATACAAACATCATTCTCATATCGGTCCACTTTCACAAATTCAACCAAACCTTGTTTTCACATCTCAGCAAAGATGACTCTTAATGGTGTCTTTATATTTTCCACATTATCGACAATAGTTCCTACAACATCCCGCTCCAAGGCATTTATTCCTTGGTTCCCATGATTGGGTAAAGGATTGTATGTGACAGTGGGAATATCAACCTTAAAATTTAGCCATTTTGATTCAATGAGGTCTTGCACTTGATGGTTCAATGCTCTACAAGTTTCAATAGAGTGACCTACTACCCCAAAATGGTAGGCAAAGGTAGCATTAGGGTTGTATCAGGTGATCATGGTATTTGGGATTCTTCCCGCATTGGGTGCTAGGATACGTTCTGCCTACAGGATGGTGAAAAGTTCAGCATAGGTCATGGGAATAGGGTCAAAGATTCTTCTTTCTTGGGCTTGGAATTGTGCAGGCGGAATTTAGTTTTGGGCTTGGTTGTTTCTTTGGTATGGTTGTGGTTGGTAGTTATGGTTGGGTTTGGGTTGTCGGGGTATATATTGGTTGGGTTGTGGTTGGTTGTATTGGGGTGTTGGGTTTTTTTCTGGTGGTGGGCGATTATGGTTAATTGAGGCTATGGGTTGGTAGGGGTCTAATATGTGGTTTGTTGGGTTAACTGGTATGGTGTTTGGGTATAGTGAGGGTGGGGCGTATACGACCAGGGATAGTTGTTTGTTTTATTTGATGCTTTATGTGGTTCTCCAGCCACATAATGGGCTTCATCTTCCTTCTTCTTATTCTTCTTCTTATTCTTCATATAATTAGGCTTCTTGGACTCTCCGGTCTGTTCAGCAACAATCTTTCATGTTTTTATATTATGCTCGATCCTATCTCCGACTCTGATAAGGGAATTGAAATTAGATGTGTTGTCTCCTATCATTTTGTTGAAGAAGGGGTTGGGGAGAGTGTTAATAAAAATAGTAATTTGTCTGTCTTCCTCTAGACGAGGCAAGACTTGGGAAACAACACTCCTCCACCTTTGAGCATATTCCTTGAAGGACTCATTTGCCTTCTTCGACATATTTTGGAGTTTCGTGCAATCAAGTGCATAGTCCTCATTGAACTTATATTTCCTGATGAAGGCGTAAGAAAGGTAAAAAAAGTCCTAATATTCTTGATCAAGAGACGAATGTACCATGAGGTGGCAATTCCCACGAGGTTGTCTAGAAAAAAATGAATCAAGAATTCGTCATCATGATGATACACTGATATCTTTCGAGTCTACATGTGAAGGTAGCTCTTTGGACATGTGATCCCGTCATATTTCTCAAATTCAGGAACTTTGAGTTTAGGATGGAGAACGACATCGATGACCAAGCACACTTCGAAGGCATTCTTCAGGTCGGGGCAACTAACCTCTTCTACATCCTTGAACCTTTCGTTGATAATATTCCACATTTCCTCATCTTTCCCCTTCCCTTTATCATCATGATGAGCATCTCCTCTGGTTTGGTGGCTGCATTCTGCATGATAGGAACTTTGTCGTTCCTGGGAGGGTGGTAGTTAGGATCCTCATAAGGATCATAATGGTTCATGTATTGTCCTGTTGGAACATGTTGATGGTTTGCATTATCATGTGCTTCTTCCTTATTTGGTGGCATTTTTCTATGCGATGTGATCTGATACTTTGATGCAGACTCTTTGCCATGCCCTCCCTCATTTGTGTTGTAATTAGGCCCTTGTAATTGAGGAGTGGACTGAGCTCTTATATGCAATGCAGAAGAATTCCCAGATGTCATCCCCTACTACATGGTCATCATCATCCTCATCATCACTCTCATCTGTTCCTTCAGCTTGGATATCTCAGGATTTCCTTCTAATGCAAGTTCTTGGTTGGCCATGATCTTTGCTTGCAGCCTGGTGTTGTAAGGATGTCTATGTGCAATGATTACTAATACCTGCTGAGAATATTTTTTGAAATATACAAGTTGTAAAGAATGATAAAATTGAATAAAAGCAAAAGAATTCTTTGTCTTCGAGAAGCTTGGTATAGTAAGACATTTCGACCCCATTTGACGACTACGAGGCGTACCCTGATAGTTTTTCTTGCATTGATGGCAACATTCAGAGGAAGCTCTAGGCTTTAGACCTTGATCACATCTAAGTTGATTCTCTCATTGTAGATTACTATCATTGAACCTCATGCCATGTATTTGGTAACATGGGAGCGTAGTCCACAAGGCTACTTACAGTTGATGACAATCATTAGAAGAAACTCTAGGTTTCAGATCAAGATTGTATTTGAGTACGAGATGTTTTTAACTCTGTCAGGACTTTATTTGCACATCAAATGAGATGATGAGCCCTTATAATTTTTGCATACATAATAACTTGGAAATATTGTGCGAAAATGAGAAATCTTTATTGATATTCATAATGAGGATTATAATTTCTTTCTCTTTTCTTTCTTTCTTTCTCTCTCTCTCTCTCTTTTTCTTTTCACATTATTTTTCCAATTTCTCCAGACGTAGCAATCCTCCATTTCCTGAGTTTCCAAGCTAGCCTATCACAAGTTTCATAGAATGTTTTCAATGTCGGGCGTAGCTCAGTCTTTGGGTACATTTCCATCTTTTGGCGGACATCATCAAAAGTTCTTAGCCAATTATCTACAAAGTCCCCAAGACCCTCAATTATATGCCTGCATTTTCCATCCCACTTATCCTTGCCCCATTTGCACTCTTGGAGCATATTATCCCAGTTCTGTGACCATTCTTGTTGTTTGGCTATTAACTCGACGTAAGCCATCTTGAGGTTTCTCATTTATTCATAAACATGGGTTTTATCATGATTTGCATCATATACGGCCTGATAATGAGCCTTTTCCATCTCCTCCAACATAGCTTTTAGTTGATCCTCCCATCTCCTCGTCTAATTTAGGGCTGCCTGATACTTTTTCACGGTAGACCATGTCTGGCTCTCTTCCTTTTGGATTTCCTGAATGAAAGTCTGCAGATTTTCTATTTTTGTTTCTAGAGTATGGACGTCCCTTTGTGCAGTATATAGAGCACACCCTCGTGTTTTCAGTTGTTGGCTCATATGAGCTATTTTTTCATATTTTTGCTTTTCCGACCTAATCAGCTTAGCTGTTTTCTCATCCTTTTCTTTTCCAGCTCGAATTAGACGATACTTATCTGATGGTGAGCATATGCTAGCATAGTCCCGTTTTAGGCTAATTTCCTCTTTTCTCTAGGCATAAATGGTTTTGTTAAGTTTTTCAACAATTAATTCATACTTTTAAATCTAGTTTCGAGCCTCTTCCAGCTTGGCTTCCAGAAGATTTATCTGACTAATTAGCAGCAATTCACTTTGAGATGGTCAAGCTGGTTCTTTTGGTACTTTGGATGGTGGCGGAATATCATATTTCATCCTATCATGACTTTATCTTTTGTATTCTTCAGTGCAGTAGGCTTGGTGCTCCCCAAGTTCATTCTTCCTGCAGAGATGAATATTTCCCAGAGCATTCCTTATTGAAATGAGAGCTTCCCTAGTGGTTTATTTGTCTTTATACTAGATCATCGATCCTTGTAGTTTTTCTTAAGGTACATGATTCATTCCTTATTTTAGTTATCCGAGTACAAGGACTAGAGTAAAAGAGATGCAACCCCGGGGACCCATCAACATCATGTTTGCATATTCTCCACATGAGTACATGATTACATGGTGTTTATTGTACAAGCAGCACTTCGTCCTGAAATTCCTTGGGGTTGCTTATTTAAAAAGGTTTTTCCACTCAGACAACTGTATAGGTTTGATTGCGATGTTTCAGAATCTACACCAGGGGTACCAGTTCCAATCTGGGTACCGATGGTGTACGGATTTGGTAACCATCCACATTGGACCAATGAGTAACTTTGTTAATAAAGTACAATGAAAATCGTGTTATTTAATACGACTTTAAAAAATAATACTAAAAAGGTAAAATTGTGGATTGTAACCATAAGTTTAAAAAAGTAAGCACAGTTCCCCAAACTCGTGTATATTAGTGATGACTTTGTCTATAACCCGTGCATATGAAACACGATTTGCACAAAAGTGTACTATATTGGTAATAAACCAAAAAGTTAGACCAAAGATGTAATAAGGTAGTCAAACTACACATCTGGTGTAATTTCTCGCAAAAGACAACCAGTGACTGATGCATCGCTCTTCTTTGGCTTCAGATTCCACATTCAGCGATAAGCCAATTATTGCAGACATAAATGCTTCATTTGGTTGGAGAGAAGAAACTAAGAAAAGAGAAATATGTGAGAGAGAAAGGATGAAAAGAGAGAAAGAAATGAAAAATAGAATGGATTTTAGTGTTGTTTGGTTGTATAGAAAAAGAATAGAAAAAATTGATTTTTATTCGTCACCCTTCCCCAGACAAGAATCTGTTATCTCAAATCATGTCCCGGATCAGTGAAAATATGTCATATCGATTAAAAAATTAAATATTGATTATTTATTTTTGCTTCAATAGTTCAATATTATTGGTCCGAGACATGATTTAGGATATAATTTGGAACAATAGAATATCGTCTCTCTTACCCTCTCATTTTTTCCTCACTTGGGAGGAGAAAGAATTTTCCTACGCCCCACTCCATTTTTATTCTCTCTCCTTAAACTCTCTTCTAAACCAAAAGAAAAAAAGTCATATTTCTCTTGGACTTCTCTTCTCTCGTTCTCTTTCTCTTCTTTTTTTATTATACTAAAAGAAGGCAAATAGTTTATAGTTAACATTTCTAATATTTGTCTAGAGCACAAGAGAGGGAAGGGAATACCTTTTATTCTTTTTAAATGTATAAAATAATTGCAAATTTCTGCAATACTGGTAGGATTGAAATTCAAGACACAAATAGTTCCCTTATTATTGGGTGTGCAGAATGATCAGAATAAGGATACATGTAAATGTGGGACCTCATTTATTGGAGCATTTTTTCATATAGTGGTGCGATTATCATTGGCAATTTGGGCAAAGCCCATGGGGCCCGCTTGCCTGCCCGCACGTTTTGGGTGGGCAGGGCATGAAAATTGTGTTCATCCGCCCTAAAATGCCCGCCCAACATGCCCTTTTCGCCCATGGGCATTTCAAATGGGCGGGCAGGGCGGCCCATGGGCATCAATGAACACTAAAATAAGAAATTTGATGGGTCAAGTATGAGAAGAGTAATTCATGTTCTCACCACTTGAGTACATGTAGCAAATTTTCCATAATATAATATCTTACCAATTAAATGTATCTCTGGTTTATGCAAAACAAGATGTTATGTTTTGTTTTTTAATCCTACTGTCACACTATGTATCCATGTAATCTTAAGCACTATGTCATTTTTAGATTTTTTTTAATTTAGGGCGGCACCGCAAGCCCGCCCTGCCCATGTTTAGGGCGGGCAGGGCATGACATTTCATGCCCTATTTAAAAACGGGCATGCCCTATTTAAAAACAGGCATGCCCATGCCCTCGCTAATTTTGGTGGGCTTTGTGTGGACACGGGCAGGGCGGGCAGGGCCACCCTATAAGCATTGGCCTTGGTTTGCATTAGGAGTGAGCATGAGATTGGTTAAGGCTTGTCCTTATCTGACCCTAAATGTTAGTCAGATTACTTTTTTGAACTCGGACCTGGTTCAAGACTTGAAGCTAACCCAACCCAAAACCCGATTAAATATAATGCATACTCATTTTAGATAAAGTCTTCTCAATATTATTGATTATTATGAATACGTAATTCGACATATAAAATGATATATGTGTATATATTATTAATCATGTATATATGATAAAATTAGAGAAGCAATGATACTTTTGACAAAAAATATGATATTACTTTGTACACATTTGAATAGAGACACAAACAAAACAATGAGACCCGACCTATTCGGGTTCAATCATGATCGATTCGTATTGGGTGAGTGGATAGGGTCGGACCCTGCACACCCCTAGTTTGCGTTGTCGGCTATGAAGCGTTAACATTTCAATAACCTTCGTTTATCCATGTCTGTCGACACGTATCCGACACTAATACTCTTCAATGCTTCATGGGTACATACTCATAACGTATTGAAATTATATTTTTGAAAACTAAATAATTCATAAATCTGATACATTCCAGATACTCTCTGACACTCTTAAAATATTTTCTCGATACTTCATAGATATCCAAAATATCACACAATATCATTTTAAAAGAGAGAAAGACATAACACAATCAATTAAGTAGAAGAGAGAAACATAATATGCAATCTACTAGGTGGACTTGTAGCAAGAGAAATAAAACAAAACAAGATATATTGCATAGAGAATGAATATGAAATGCATATGCATAATGTTAATCGTCGATTAAACGAGATTGGTCATTTTATGACAAAATTTCATTTTGTATTTAGTGATGTGTATAAAATATGTTCCTTATTTAAAAATTCATAACAATAATTATATATTTATTATGTTTTATGAATTTTTTATACATATTTTATATTTTATATGTATATCTTAAATATATGGTATCATACATTTTCAAGTAAATATGTATTGATGTATCAGATAATTATCATATCCGATACTCATATTAGTGTTAGTGCTTCGTAGATTGGCTGTTCACATGCAAAGAGAGATTAACCCAAGAGGAATTTAAAGCAATTTTCTATAAATTCATTTGTGCTCATTCAAAAAAAGGTGAGGCCGTGTTACAAATCCTGTGTCTTGGCTTAGTAGAAATTCAAGATTCATTACCTATTGAATTTCTGTTGTCATTTTTGTTAACTAGTTACATCTGTCAAATCGTATAAGGAAATATATGTATATTCATTTTGAAAATTTTAGTAGGAAGTGTCATATCCTTGCAATAACTTTTATTTGTTTAGATGACCATAAGTGTAAGTATAGTGTTCTTAGTTTTTGATTGCTGATAGGAAATGTTATATCTTCATGAGAAAAGTTATCTTTCCACTTATTAAAATTATGACAATTGTCCTATATTTTTTAGTTTAAAAAATATTTTTATAAAAATAGTTTAGTATAACATATGTGATGATTTTAATGATAGAAAGAAGTAATTTATTTTTTAATATACTTTATTATGTTTAAAGAAACCAAACTAAAAAGAGAGTAAAGAATGCTGAATGTTCGAATGAAACAATGGAGAAGCCTCCTAAGATGGTATTCAACTAAAACATCCACACTAAAATGACATGATGTACTGAAATTATTATTTTGGTCCCTTAATTTATTTGTTCTTAATTTTATCCCCAATTTTTTCTCTCTCTTATCCTTGTTGTTAGTAGATGTGTGTCATATGTCTCTTTTTAGTTGTTACGTTTTGTTTGAGAGTTATGAGGGGAAGGAAATAAGACGAATCAAAGAGTTAGAAATGAGAAAATGGGAAGGAAAAACAGACAATCTTCTCACTTGTTTTAGAGTATGAAATTTAGATGGAGATGGTAAACTAATGATAATGCAAGAATATTTTTTATTTTTCTTTTAAAAATGTAATTAATAATGAGAAATGAACAATGATATTACTTATATAATATTAATAAAACTATTTAGGTATTTTGACATTTTATCTCTAAAAAACTTTAATCGGGGAAACTTTAAAAATAGATATACACAGTGTTTGAGAAATCCTCCAAAACTTTTATCTCTCCTTCCTTCAATTTACAAACAATGGGAAGACTTTCTAAAATCATATCTTCCCTTCCTTTCCTCTCCAAAAGTATATTCCCAAACAAAACCTTCCTAGAATATTACATGGAGGGACTAATGCAAGGGTGGAATTAAAGTTGATGAAACAAATTAAGGGAGACCAAATTAAGAAGAAAAAATAAGTTAAGGAAGCAAAATTGTAGTACTCTAACCTCTATAATCAAAATCCATAGTTTTTACTGCCTTGGCAGAGTATTTTCCTGTCATGACACTATGACAGTTTCTTTTTTTAATTTTGGTGAAACACTAGTTTGGGATAAAAAGCATATGGGTAATTGTGTAGGTAAGAGTTAAAGATATGTGAGGTTTAGTGTGGATTGTTTTTGTAATATTTTCTTAGCAACTACTTTTAATGAAAATAATAGTTGATAATATTTGTATATTCATTAAACACATGTATACATTTTATATATGTTGTTCTTCCTAATTTCTCTTTGACTTAGTCTTTGGTGTTCGAAACTTTGTTGGTTGAACGACCTGATTTTCAAAAGAGTAAAAGTTATTAGTGTTAAGTTGAGTGTGGGAGCACATCTAGTATTCTATACCATGTATATCATTGTTTGTGATTTGTTAATTATTTTATTAAAGTTTTTATCAAATCATAATTAGCTGTAAATATAGTGATGTACTTTTTTGGGACAAAAAATGTCCTTTTAAGTTGAGTGTGTAGGCATAAAATGATGGTTGGATTTTTGAGCCTAGTTAGTTGGATTTAGGGCCAATTGGCAATTTAATTATTTTTTAAATTATTAGTTTTAGTATATAATAACATTTGGTTTTATGTCCTACTGTGGAACAAAGGTTTGTTAAAGTGCTGGGTATAATTTGCAGTCTTGAAATGATTGTTGGATTTCTGGGCTTAGTTGGGTCCGGTTTAGTGGGGAAGCTTATGTAGAGGTGAGATTCACTTATTAAAATAGTAAGTTTTTTAAATTACTTCCTATCCTAGTTATCAATTTTAGGAAAATCCAATAATTTGAATTAGTGAATAGATTTAAACTATTAGATATCTCTATAATTAATGGCTAAGATGAAAACTTACTATTTAAGTAGGTGGATCCACACTCCTCTATGTATATTATTTAATAAATCCAATGTAACCACATCATTATAGTCTAATTTATAGTTTCCTATTTTATTTACACTATCTTCTAATTTTTATCAAAAAAACTATATAACTCAGTTTCCTTCTCTATCCAATGTATTTTCCATGTTATTTGGTTAACTATTTCTTATTTCCTACATTATAACAATAAATTTTCCCTAACAAATGGTTACTTTAATTTCTTTTTTCCTATTTTTTCTCAACAGAATATGAAACATGACAAATAACCATCTGTATAATAGAATTAAAACTATATTACTGTGAATTATTAAATTAATAATAGAACTATATGTTACAAAAAATAGAAAAATGAGTCGTTAGATATGACAATACCTTTCAACATACTACTTATTATTATTTAAATACTTATTTTTACATTTTGTTTCAGAATAATAAAGACATTCTATATCTTTTGTCCAAGATTTATACCTTTATATGTAATATTTCATTCTCATGAGTTAGAAAACACTAAATCTATATTTAATTTATGTTTTATTTTTTCAACTAATGAGAAATAAATAATACAAACTTTAAGACAGAAAATATGACTCCATATTCGGTACATATTTACTCATCCCAACAAAAGAGGTTAAATTTTAAAATATTACTTACTTACTAGGCCCAATAGGACCTTCACTAATTACTATTCCCACAAAATGAGTAAAGTTTAAAATTTAAAATTTAACTCTAGGAGATGCAGAGAGGGTGACGTGACGTTGTAGATAAGGGTAGCGGGAATTACACGGTGGGTGTTTCACTCATTTTCTTGTATTTCATTAAACTATCCTTACCTCAAATAAAATAAAAAAGACAAAATTAATTCTGATATTATTATAACTGTTATTATGTGGCATTGAAGCATTTCCCCATTAAGAAAGTAAGAAACCATTGATTGTTCCTGTTTGGGAAGATTGAAATAGATGATGGCTTTGAAGCTTAAAACATGTTTGGTATGTTGGAATTTAAACCTTACTTCTCCCTTCAATTGTAACAATCATCATCATCATCATAATAATGCTGTTCTATCTTTTCCTACTTCAACATCTCATCGCCTTCTTCACGCTTCTTGCAAAATGCGACACCGCCCTCCCCGGTACTCTCATTCATAATCCTCCTTTTATATTCATCTATA
>NW_017727793.1:215917-259806 GCF_001865875.1 Lupinus angustifolius | reverse complement strand
TATATATATATATATATATATATATATATATATTCATCTTTCATTTCTCTTTTCATTCATGTGTCTCGAAACAATACTGGTAAGAATGTATACATCTACTATCCATATCCACCAAGTGACAGTCTTGTGCACTATGTCGTCCCTCTCTCAAAAACTCAACTCCGAAACCGACCTTAGGGTCCCTTTGCAATTTAAGTTTTTGGAGGGAAATGAAAATAATTGGAAGACTTCAGAACCTATTTCATAGCTTTCAAGCTTTCTTTTTTCTCTTTCTTCCCTTTAAAACTTGATCCTAAGTGACACTTGTTTGAGACCTGGTCCTTAGAAAGGCACGTTCGTGCCTGGTGGGATCTAGGGGGAATGATATCGACTTCCTTGCGTCAAGTTGAGGGTGAGTTTGATGCAAGGATATTGACTTCCCAGAAATAGTGCATCTTTGCCCTTCTCAGAACTTACTAAGTAGGAATCTCCTGCACTGTGTTTAGGCTATTGTTTTAAAAGGTGCACTCACCTTCCATTAGCGATGTTAGTGTAACTTTTGAAACAATAGGGGTGTTGGATGTAATTATGTTAAATCTCAAGGGAAGTCAAATTGATTTTTGTTAAAATCTCTCTTCGTATGATTTTGAATATAAGCTATGAAATGAGTTAATCATGATACTTTTATTTGACTTTGTTACAGTTCCCAGCAGAAAAAACAACAGATCAAGAAGGCTTCTAAAGAACAGCCTTCAAGTCCAAATCAAGATGATAACTCAAAGGTTTCATTGGATACAACCCCAAATTTGAACAAGGAAATCTTAGGGAGTACTCATACTGAAAACAGCAATTCCGGGCAGCATACCAATGAGGAGATTTTGATTCGGAAGCCTTTAACAGATGTAATTGGAAATCCACATCTAAATCAAAATGAGGATTCAAAGGTTTCATTGGATACAATCCCTCATACCAAAAACAGCGATTCTGGGCAGCATATCAATGAGGAGAATTTGATCAGGAAGCCTTTAACAGATGTAATTGGAAATCCACATCTAAATCAAAACGAGGACCCAAAAGTTACATTGGATACAATCCCTCATACTGAAAACAGTGATTCTGTGCAGCATACCGATGTGAAGATTTTGAATGGCCCAGATGTACAAGCTCAAGTGACACCCTTGGTATCTATCATTTTGAACTAAGTAGACATATATTCAAATTGAAAATTCATTGTATGTGGTTCCTGCATTTTTCCAATCATTTTCAACTAAGTAGGCTTGTTAAGAAGGGAAGTTTGATGGTTTGGCCAGGCAATTAGAAACTGAAAAGTATCTTAAGTCCAAACTCGCTATCTGAATTACCGGAAAAAAGAAAATCAAATCAGCCAAAAACAATTAGGAATGTATATCCCATCTTCTTTACCATATCTTAGTTATTAGTTTGTATATATTTATTTAACCTTTTTACTATAACACTTTTGAGGATTGACTATAGGGGGAATGGCCGAAGAACAAAATCAATAAAGAGAAAGAGCTTCATACTTTAGGTTTGTTGTTGCTGGTTCTACAATCTGTCCTAAATTTGTGCCTCTATTTAAAATGTCTTAAGAAAAAGTAAACTGAAAGATAGCATCAATAATTTTTTTCCATACAGATATGTATTTTACCGACCGACATTCAATCTCATATAACATTGCAGGTCTTATAGCCGTGTGGTAAAACTCCTCCTTAAGCATGAGTGATACCTTTTTATCACATATGACACCTAAAGCACTCCGTCATTTTCTCCAACCCGCTTGAATCGTATGATTCATATCTCCATCAATTTTCCCATCTTCCTCTATGATTGACCCAATAAATGAATGCATAAGGGAGAAAGTTGGAGTAACTCTTATTGTAGGAAAAAAATGGTAGAATCGCGCCTTAGGTGGTTCGGACATTTGTGGAGGAGACCGATAGAAACCCCTGTAAAGATAATTGATCAAGTGAAGGTTAATCCAATTTGTAGAGGAAGAGAGAGCAAGAAAAATCATAGGCAAAATGATTAGGAAATATTTAGAGATCAATGCTTTCTCAATGAACATGATTTATGACAGAGCATTATAGCGTCATTCAATCCATGTAGCCTACCTCACCTATTTAGATTAAGGCTTGATTATTGTCGTTGTCTAAATATATGTCTTTTAATTTCTTTTGCTGAAGCATGTACCTACTTGTTTGGTTTCTTTATATTGATATTTGATATTTTGATTATAAGTTAATAATATACTTTGTGATATTCTTCGCATTCTGACATTTTTTATTTTTTCACAGAATTTATATGTTGCACTGTACTATAATAATAGTAGATCTGAATATTTTCTTGCACATAAATCATTACCATATGATGCCCATACTGTGAATCTCGATTTCTCAACTTTTTTTTATAGTTAGACGTGGTCCGGTGAATTTCAACCATATCATAAATCATTATAATATGAAGTCCAAAATTTCAATCATAAATCCTTTAAAAAAGCATACTATTGGGTGGAACTCTTGTTTTACAGTCTATTCAGTACAAGCGTCTGGAATTGGATTGTCGTTTAGTTCCTTGGACAAGTTTACTATGCAAATAAAATTGAGTAGGTTAAGAAGTTATTTGCCATTGATGAAATAGGGCATATACTTAAATGGAGCAGAGCAGGCTGAACAGTTGTCTGGTGGTCAATTAGAGAATTTGCTAAGCTTGATAAGAAAAGCAGAGAAAAGTAAGATATCCTTCTTGTTTTCTGGTAGATTTCTTTTGCTTATACCGATATCTTTGGTTCGATGTATTATTATCATTTATCAGTAAATTTTTTTATTAACGTTATAGCTATTTTGATTCAATATTTGGTCTCCAATAATAAGAATTATATATTCTTCTTGTAGACATCCTTCTTTTGAATCAAGCTAGAGTTCGTGCAGTTGAAGATCTTGAGAAGATTCTTGCTGAAAAGGAGGCATTACAAGGAGAAATAAATGTTTTAGAGATGAGGTTGGCTGAGAGTGATTCACAGATTGAAGTTGCCACCCAGGAAAAGATAAATATGGAACTCTTGGAGGACCAGTTGGAGAAACTGCGGGCCGAGTTGGCCAGTAGGGCCAGTACTGAAGGAAGAGACGCTGAACTTTATGACCATCAGATTGGAGTTTTAGGTGATAAATACCCTCCAAGTCATAATGATAGCATTCATTCTCTTACCGAAGAGCTCAATTCATTAAAGGAAGAAAATACATCTCTGAAGAATGCCATAGACTCGTTTAAAACACAGCTTAATGATGTCAAGAACACTGATAAACATCTAGTGAAATTGGAAGAGGAACGGGCATCTTTTGAATCAGCCCTAAAAGAGATGGAATCAAAACTATTAATGTCTCAGGAAGACGTGTCAAAGCTGTCAACACTAAGAGTCGAATGCAAGGATTTATCAGACAAGGTTGAAAATTTGCAATTGTTGTTGGATAAAGCAACCAAACATGCTGATCAAGCTACTACAATGTTGCAACAAAACCAGGATCTTCGAAGGAAGGTTGATCAATTGGAAGCATCCCTTGATGAAGCTAATATGTATAAGCTATCATCAGATAAATTGCAAAAATATAATGAACAAATGCAAGAAAAGATAAAAATATTGGAGAGCCATCTTCAAAAGTCAGATGAAGAGATATACTCTTATGTTCAGATGTATCAAGAGTCTGTGGAGGAATTCCAAGATACACTTAATACTCTAAAAGAAGAAAGCAAGAGAAGGGAACTTGATGAACCAGTAGATGATATGCCATGGGATTTTTGGAGCGGATTGTTGCTTTTGATTGATGGTTGGTCACTTGAAAAGAAAATATCAATAGATGATGCAAAACTTTTGAGAGAAAAGGTGTGGAAGAGAGACAAGCGTATTAGTGATATATATATGGCTTGCAAAAAACAAAGTGAACATGAAGCTATATCTGCCTTTCTTGGGCTTGTAGCATCTGCAACAAGGTATTAACTTTTAATAGTAAATTACAACTTATATATCTTTCACTGTCTTATGTATCCCTTATTTTTTTATCTTTAGTCCAGGATTATATGTGATTCATATTGCAGCTGAGATGGCACCAGTAGCGAAGGTGAAGTCCTTGTATATTTATCTCTACATTTTATCTTCATGCACTCACTTTATCTTCTCTCTTCTGTTTTAATTGTTTCTATATTCGGTCTTTGCCCCTCCCCTACCCGGTGGTCTTCAAATGTTATAATAACACTTGAAAAGGATGAAAGATATATCTGAATTGTTTGACTGATTTGAGCACTCAACTTTTTCTATTTACAATATGAGAGTACATACATAAATCTCTTAACTAGGAGAACAAAATCAAAGAAATAATTACACCATATGGTACCCTAACCATATATGCAAATTAAATCAAATACAATAAATACAAAATCCTCTAGTTGATCTCAATAATTTCATCATTCCCCCTCAAGCTTGTTCATATATGTCGAATGCATCCATCTTGTCACACACACACATAGATTCTTGGATCTCAAAGAGAGACTTGGTGAAGTTGACTTTCTCTCATTCGAGCATCCAACCTAATATGCACCAGAGTAGCAAGGATATCAGAATGTTCTCTATTCTCATATATCATTTATCTTCCAGGAGACTCTTCAATGTACCACAAGATTCGAACAACTAGATCCCAGTGATTGTCCATTAGTGAATTAAGGAATTGGCTTTACACTTACGACAAATGATATATCTGGTCCAGTCATAGTCGCATAGTTTAGCTTGCCTACAAGTCTTCAATATCTCCTCGGGTCTGAATATAGATTCCCTTGATTCGTCATAAGTTTAACATTAGAATCCATGGGAGTATTAGTAGGCTTGTAGTCTAACATTTTCGTCTCCTTTAGAATATCTAGAGCATAATTGTTCTGGGATATAGCAATACATACTCGTGACCAAACTACCTCAATTCCAAGAAAGTAACACAATGGTACCCAGTCTTTCGTTTGAAAGTGTTGGAATAAATCTTGTTTGAGATGTTTGATTCCATCGTGATCATTGCCAACAATGACAATATCATCGACAATGACAAGAAGATAAATGTGTTGACCTGAGGAGGAATGTTAATAGAACACTAAATGGTCTTTTTCACTTCGAATCATACCAAACTTTTGGAGAACAAAGCTAAACCGACTAAACCACGCTCGAGGAGACTGCTAAAGACCATATAAGGATTTATGTAGCTTGCAAACTAACAACAGACTCCCACTGGACAGCAAAACCAAGTGGTTGCTCCATGTACATCTCTTTTACCAAATATCCATGAAGAAAAGCATTTTTGATGTCCAACTGATGCAAAGGCCAAGAACACATGGATTCCATGGACAAAAAGAGACAGACTAGGGGTATCTTCGCAACCAGAGAGAATGTTTCACTATAGTTCACACCATATTCTTAAGTATAACCCTTAGCCACCAATCTAGCTTTCAATTGATCAACATGACCAACAGTGCCTACTTTAATAGCAAAGATCCTTCGACAACTCACTGGAGATTTTTGTGATGGAAAAGGGACAAGAGTCCAAGTATGCTTAGATTCTAAAGTTGCCATCTTGTCAATCATAGCCTGATGCTATCCTCGATAAGAAAGTTCTTCCTGTACAGTTTTAGGATAGACATAGGAAAGTGTAGACACAAAAGCATAAGGAGATGAAGATAAGCAATGACAACTCAGACAATTATAAATGTGGTGAGGATTACGAGTAGTGCGTATACCTTTACGAACTACTATGGGTAACTTGGTGGAAGGTGTAGGTGGATTTGAAGTAGGTGCAGACAATTGAGCGGGTGTTGAATCATGTGGACCTTTATTATGTTCATTAACCTCCATTTATGCGGAAAGTGGACATCACTAGTAAACATTATTAGGATGACGATTTGGTGGCACGGTTGACACTGGGGGCACTAAGGGCACTAGTGGGCTTTCTAAGACTAGAGGTTGATTGACTAGAGGAAAATGTAGTACCCCATAAATTGACTCTAGGGTCATGGAAGTACTAAAGTAAGTAGTGTCCTAAAATAAGTGACATCAGTTTTCATGTGGAACCGATGAGTAGAAGGGCTATAACACAAATAACCCTTTTGGAATGAGGAATAAACAAGAAATGTACATTTGATTGCATTAGCTGACAACTTGTCTCACCTGGAGTTAAGTCACATGCAGAAGAAAAGCTTCATTGAAGCTTAGAGAAGGAAGAGAGAGAAACCAGAGAGAGAGAAAGAATCTGTTGAGAGAGAGAAGAAAGAAGAAGAAAGTGAAATAAGAAGAAGTGATTTATACACACTCAGTGATTTGTACGCACTCAACCTTTTCTATGTATAGTAGACATGTCCATATATGATAATTTTAGGGAAGTAAAATCTAAAAGATAAATACATGATAATCATATTTAATCTTACTCCAATGTAGAATCTTCTAATTATCTCGGCAATCTTGTATACATACTTGAATTTAACATGATTAAGAAGCTCTCTGTTATTTGATTATTTTATTATTCCTTTCCTCTTTGTCTCTCCCAGTATGTTCCATATCCTCTGCTTTCAGCTAAAACGTTTCATGCATTATTTACTGTACTGAGATTAAATTATTTCTGTAACAGGTTGGTGGTTTGGGGGATGTTGTCAGTGGTCTTTGTAAAGCATTGCAAAAAAAAGGACACCTTGCTGAAATTATTCTTCCCAAATATGATTGTATTCAATATGACCGCATCCGTGACTTTAGGGTATGCTATTCTATTGAGAAAAGAATCGAGTTCGAGCATGTTAATGGAATCTTTGTATTTTGAACCGCTAGTGATAATTTCATTATGATTGCAGGCTTTGGATGTGGTGATAGAGTCATACTTTGATGGTCAATCATTCAAAAATAAAATCTATGTTGGCACTATTGAAGGTCAGCGATTAAATATTTCCATTTTTATTGAATGCCCATCTGTTGTACTAACTTTAACTATGCAGGACTTCCTGTTTATTTCATTGAGCCTCATCATCCTGACAAATTCTTTTGGAGAGGGAAATTTTATGGAGAGCATGATGATTTCAGACGCTTTTCTTATTTTAGTCGTGCAGCTCTTGAGTTTCTTCTTCAAGCTGGCAAAAAACCAGATATCATTCATTGCCATGATTGGCAGACAGCATTTGTTGTATGAGCTTTTCATATTTTTTCGAGCAGACTTTTGCATTTGAGAAACTTGCAGAATAACTTTTTTTGTGTTCCTTTCCTAGGCTCCTCTATATTGGGATGTATATGCCCCAAAAGGATTAAATTCTGCTAGGATATGTTTTACATGTCACAACTTTGAGTATCAAGGGACTGCACCAGCTTCACATCTTGAATCATGTGGTCTTGATGCTCACCATCTAAACAGACCAGATAGAATGCAGGACAACTCAGCACATGATAGAGTCAATTCTGTCAAGGTAATATAATAACAAAAAGGTTATGGTTATCTATATCGCTATACTACCTATATGAGCAAATATAAGTAATAGCTTTACCTTCCTTTGGTCAGGGTGGAGTTGTTTTCTCAAACATTGTGACAACAGTATCACCTACCTATGCCCAAGAAGTGAGAACTGCTGAGGTATGGTTCATCTCCTTTTCTTGTGCAATTTGGTATTTCCTGGTTTATCAAAAACACACATTCTTTTGGGTCATGAACAGATCAGACCATTCTAAAAAGGGATTGTTAAAGATATTAAACTATTCACATGTTTCCACATTCCACCTAAAACCTTTTAGAAGAGTTGGTCCTTGACATTGTCTTTGAACCTCTATGACAAAGTGGTTGGGAGTTCGACCATGTCACCCCTTGCTTCTTATCAAACTACAATTCCTTCACAGGGTTTGTTTTATCGGTGAACAAAAAATCCACACAAGGTTTGAGTTGGCAAACCAATCACTTGATCCACCTAACTGGTTAAGCTTTTTGTATAATTGGTTCTTGTTAAGAATTAATAAGGGTGTGAGTGGTTTTTGTTTTTTGCATGCTTTAAGCCCAAATGATTTTCATTTGTGGACATGTGTTAAAGATGTTATAAAACCATGAATGCGCACCTAACATCTTAAGCTTTTTCAGGGTTTGGCTCTTGACCAGAATAAACAGGTTTTGAATGGGTTTTTGTGGAGGGATGTCTTGTAGATAGGCATAAGACCATTCACTTGATCTACATAATAACTTAGGATGTTTGGAGATTTGGTACAAGAATAAAGAAGGGCTTTGCATCTAATGATATGTGAAAGGCTTTTGCTTATGTCTTTCTACCAGTCATTTGGCATTTGATCTTGTTACACGTGGAATTGGAGGGGACTATGATATGTGGTTTGATATTCAAATCAAGAACCTGAGAAGGATCTGTAGTTGATCTCTGGATTTTTTTGAGTGCAGTTGATCTCTAGATCTGTAGTTGATCTCTGATACCATATAAGAAAGATAAACTGGGAGAGGGAGAACAGATAATAGAAATAGTAACTGAATTTGGATACTTTTTTATAATTATCGTCCTTCGGATTACAAGGGTAGCTAGCATATATAGGAGAAGTTAGTTAAGACAGTTGTTAACAAAGCCTAACTGACTATGCTGATTTGGAAGAGGCATGCACAGAAATACTGCACACTAGAAATTACATGATTCCCTTTTCTCTACAAGCTTTAAACATGCTTAAAGTAAACTTCTTAGCTCCTACTCTATTATGCTTTGTCATAGAAAATTAATTTGCCAATGGATTCTTAAATTAGGAATCATGTATGGAGAATCCTACATAATTCATCCTTAATCATTTCTAAGTGTAAACTAGTCTGTAAGCACTCTTCTTTTCTTTTCAATCTTGAAAGTTGTTCTCAGGAATTATATTCTTGTGCAAAATGCAGGGAGGACATGGCCTCCATTCCACTCTTTCTACTCATTCCAAAAAGTTCCTTGGTATTCTTAATGGTATTGACACTGATGCATGGAATCCTGCCACCGACACATTTCTTGAAGTCCAGTATAATGCAAATGATCTTCAAGGGAAGGCACAAAATAAGGAAGCCTTGAGAAGGGACCTGGGTCTTTCATCTGCAGATGTTAGGAGACCATTGGTAATTATATATCCTAATTTCAAATGAGAATTGTTTGATACACTAAATCATAATTGGCTCCTCTCAGTTTTTGAAACTGACTATTTTTCTATCTGGCATTACTCAATAGTTTTAAAAATTCCATTTTCATGAGTTATTACTTATTACTATGTTTACTGTTAATTTTTTTGCTTTCTTTTCTTTGTTGGGACAATTATAACTCTAAGGCTAACTGCGCTTATGTGGCTTATGAAACTGATAGGGTAGGCATAGGGTAGTAGAAAAGAGGATTGTTGTTAGGAGTTGTTTGAATTAAATAAAGAGAGAATTCCTAGAATACCCTTACTAGTTAGTTAGATTACTGTATTAGTTGTATAAATAGAGAAAGGAAAGCTGGTAAGAGGTAGTTTTTGGAGAAGTTGTAATTGGGAACTGATTTAGGAAATCAGTTAGGGAAGTTACTCTCTGGCCAAAGGAGTTCTTCATCATTGTATACACACTTTCTGCAATAATACAATTTACTGGTCAAGATCACATTGATCTTGTATCAATTCTTTCTTCTATTCTCTACCTACTGTTTCTGTTTGATACCAGTCTTATCACTGGTATCAGAGCATCGTTTCTGGTGCCCTAAGACTTTCAATTCCGCTGCTATTGATGAAGACGAGAAGCATGTCGAGATCGGCTGAAGATCAGGAACAAGAAAGAGAGGAAATGCGAACCATGTTGGAACTTGTCGAAGCCCAAGCCAAGAAGCATGAAGAGCAAATTGCAGATTTGATGGCCAAGATAGGCCAGAATTGCAACTGCGAGAGTTCCTTCCGCGAAGGCGAGGCAACCAGTGACGTTCGCGGCAGAGAGGAGTCAAATCGGAGGGAGAAATGGCGGAAATTGGAGATACTGATATTCGCCAGTGATGATGCTTTTGGTTGGACTCACCGATTGGAGAGGTACTTCCAATTGAAGGAATTAAATGAAGAGGAGAAGATGCAAGCGACTATCATGGCTCTTGAGGGAAGGGCTTTGAGTTGTTATCATTGGTGGGAGAAATGCAACCTGATACCAAATTGGGAAGGATTCAAGATAGCAGTGGTAAGAAGGTTCCAACCATCCATGATTCAGAATCTTTTTGAGCAACTGTTGTTCCTCAAGCAAACAGGATTGGTGGAGGACTATGTGGAAGACTTTGAGAAATATGTGGGGGCTTTAAAAAGTATAGACCAAGAATTTGTCAAGGGGATATTTTTGAATGGCCTGAAGGAGGAGCTTCAAGCAGAGGTTAAGTTGTATGAATTACACACCTTGACTGAAATTATTCAAAAGGTCTTGTTAATTGAACATAAGAATTTACTACTTACTAAGAGGAGTAGTAGTAACTTTCCAGCAAGGACTAATGTGAATTCAAGAAGCAATCCTTACACTAAAACCATAACAGTAGATTCAAAACATGTGATAGATAGAAGGAATGAATACTCCAGTAGTAGTAATTCCTTGAGAAGCACTAAACATAGTCATAATGCAGAGGGAATAAGGAATAAGGGAGGGGAGTTTAAACACCTCAGTAATGCTGAATTGAGGGGAAAAAGAGGGAATGGATTGTGCTTTAGATGTGATGAGCCATACAATATAGAACATATATGCAAGAACAAACAGTTTAAGATGATTATCATGGATGATGATGATGAAGAATTGGAAGAAAATGAAGAGATATTACACTCCTTTAAATCTTTGCATTTATCCCTCTGTTCCATGTCTGGTCTTACCACTACTAAGTCTTTGAAGGTTGAAGGCTTATTGAAGGGGAGGGCAGTAATCATTTTAATAGATTGTGGGGCTTCCCACAATTTCATACCACTGACTTGGTGGAAAAATTGGAGCTAGAAATAACAGATACCCTTTCTTATTGGGTGGAGGTGGGTGATGGCCATAAGGTGAGGTGCAAAGGAAAGTGTGCTCAGCTCAAGTTCCAAATGGATCAACTTGAAGTGATACATGATTTTTATCTGTTTACTATCAAGGGGATTGATATGGTGTTGGGTTTGGACTGGTTGGCAGGGTTGGGAGAAACCAGAGCTGATTTTGGGAAATTGGAACTCACTGTGAGACAAGGCATGAAGTTGATTAGAATTCTGGGACCCAACACTGGCTAAAACAGAACTATCTTATGGGGCTTTGATGCAAGTGTTGCTAAAAGAAGGGGAACCGACAACTGCTATACAGAATAAGTTCCTAGAATTTCCACTTGAGGACAAGTTAATTCTTTTAGGAGGGGGTATTGATAGGGTAGTAGAAAAGAGGTTTGTTGTTAGGAGTTGTTTGAATTAAATAAAGAGGGAATTCCTAGAATACCCTTACTAGTTAGTTAGACTACTGTATTAGTTGTATAAATAGAGAAAGGAAAGCTGGTAAGAGGTAGTTTTTGGAGAAGTTGTAATTGGGAACTGATTTTGGAAATCAGTTAGGGAAGTTATTCTCTTGCCAAGGGAGTTCTTCATCATTGTATACACACTTTCTGCAATAATACAATTTACTGGTCAAGATCACATTGATCTTGTATCAATTCTCTCTTCTATTCTCTACCTACTGTTTCTGTTTGATACCAGTCTTATCAGAAACATTCGGAAAGGTTGTACCAAGATAACTTCAAAAGTTACAAATAGCCCTTTACCTTGTAGAATATATCAATAAATAATATATAGTTATGTACAGCTGAGGGGAATGGTTTATTTATCAACAGTAGAAATGTGGTTGTTGGACCAGACTGTGACCGGGGAGCCTTTAACTACCGGGGAGTCTCATTGTTATCGGGGTATGGGAAGAGTGAAGAGTCACAAGTGACACACCACGTCTTGAACCAACACCTTAAGACATTAGTTCCATGTGTCTTTCCTACTTATAAAGTCTTTCACTCCTTCCCACATATCCGATGTTGGACTTTACACTTGAATAAACCTAACAATGGTTTCTCAGCCTGTCTTTATTCGTAGATTCCAGAATTGGGTGCCTTATGGATGATGATAGCTTGATAGAACTGAAATTTGGTGTCAGCACAAATTTTTTATACAAATCTAATAATCATCAGTTTCCAGTTTAACCTATTGCCTGCTGTCTTTCAAATTTGAGTATATCTGTTACTAAGGTACAGTGGAATGATTCATTGATAAGTGAAAGAAAAATTACAAGTCACAGGATGGCAAAATCAAAGTTTGATGCTAACAAGCACACACACACACGTATATGTGTGTGTATGGGTTAAGTTATAGAATGTGATTACTGCAAGGATTTTACTAGAAATAGTATCTATAATTGAATTGATTCTTGTTATTTTAGCTGATGTCTCTGTTTGTTGTTTGATATAAACAATCACCTTCAGTTTTATTCAATGTAAAATATAAATTATAAATTCTGGATTTTATTCGATTAAGTTATGGCTGTGGGCCTGTGGCTGGACTTATCCAGTATGTTTGCTTTATGGTGCCATTTGCTTCTTGTTTGATAGGTATGATTCATACATAAGGGGACATGGTTCTCTTTATCTTAAAATTTCAAATTATAAGCACCTATTGTTAAAAATGAAGATGCTTTAATAAGTGGATATTTTTATTCTGTTTTGGTAGCTTGGCTGCATAACAAGACTGGTTCCACAAAAAGGTGTTCATCTTATTAGACATGCAATATATCGGACATTGGAGCTGGGAGGACAGTTTGTTCTTCTTGGTTCAAGTCCAGTGCCACATATTCAGGTCAGATTTTCTTTTCTTCTAGCTGAAGGTAGAGGTTTTCTACTCATTTTAGAAAGAGACAGCTCTAACAGTAGGGAATAAGAAGAAAACCAATAAAATGTCACATTACCATACAGTATAAGTTCAATTCATTTTCAGCATTTCTTTTGCTATTTTACATATGAACATATTTCAGTAAAACAAAATATTGAGGGTCCCCAATCACATATCCTTGCCAAGGAAAAAAATTAAGCACAGGAAGACACTCTGTCTCTTTATAGTTGCTTTGGCTTACAAATGTATTACTATTTTATTATTATCGTGAAGTGTGCCTAAAAACTAATATCTAGTACATTAGCACAAATCAAATTGTACATAGTCAAAGAAATTCTTTAGTTAAGCCTCTAGCGTTGGACTATGGTAGGGGATTTGGGTAAAGATTTTTCTTGGTTGAAAAGTTGAAACCGCTTTATTGGCATTATAACTAAACTAGTACATGGATCTGAGAAATCAGGGAAGTATGATACATGAACTGGATTACAGCTTCCATATCCATATATTTTATAAAAATCCTGGGTAATGTAGCTTCTAATATAATTTTCTGGTTGTTGACATATTCGAGATAAATTATGTATTTGTTTTCCATCTTCTAATGTTTATAATATATTGATACAATGCAGTTAATGCTTTAAGTTAATAATATCATGGATTTGTGGTCAGATGTACTTTATATACGGTTTTTTATATCTGGATGTCTTCAGGATTGGTATATGTTCTAGAATTTTTAGTAAACATACATAATATCCAATCAAGAAATAGATTCTGAAAAATTTAGATACGGTAAGATGTAATTTATTGTGAAATTGGAAATTATCATATTGCAATCAATTCCTTCAGTTTCCACTTCGGCATATGTCGACTTGTGCTGTAATATTTAGGTTGTGGCAAACAGCTCATTTAGGTTTCAATGATTTTAGATAAAATTTACTTTGAAGGTCATCGACATATATATACAATTATTAATATTTGTCTCTGTGCTGTATACTTTTAAGTGCTATTGTAAATTAATGTGGGTGTGAGAAGAATGTGAATTTAAATATTCATGAGAATGTTTTCAGAAAAAATTGGTTAAGGTTGAAATTTTTTGTTTTGTTTGACATGCCAATTCATTTTCTGTCAACTGATGATCAGTTTTCTCTTCTCTAGAGAGAATTTGAGGGCATTGCCAACAACTTTCAGAATCATGATCATGCTAGGTTGATATTGAAGTATGACGAGTCTCTCTCCCATGTCATTTATGCTGCATCTGACATGTTCATCATTCCATCAATCTTTGAACCTTGTGGCCTAACACAGGTATGGTCAAAATGGCTGTTCATGAATTTCAAATATTAAAGAACTGTAAAAAATTACGTATTGTAGAAATTAAAGCAAATCTATTGTATCTTTTGTATGGTAAAATTTGTTTTAAGATTTTATAGAAAACTGTACCACGACTATAGAGGATTATATATTTATCACTCAACTAATAACGAATATTCATTTAGACAAAAATCCATTAAGTGTGTCAAAATACCACTGGATTGAGATGGTTATACAAGCGAATTAAGGGTAAACACAAGGGAAGTGCTAGATTCAGATTTTGGAAATAAGACGCGAGATATCTGAGATTGGAGAAAAATAGTGGCTCAATACATAAGGCTCTCACCTAGTGGGCTTTGGGGTGGATTGATATATGCAGCCTACCCTTACACGCATAAAGGTTGTTTTCGAGATTTGAACTTATAACTTCCTAGTTGCAAGGCATCAATCTTACTGTTTCGCCAATGTTCATTCCCTATATCTGAGATAAGACATCAAGAAAAATATGGAGAGTCGGAGTCTTTGGAACAGAAGTGGCACAATAGTGATGATAGCCTAAGGAATCAATTGTGGACATAGAGAAGGATGCAGTCTAAATAAATAACCTTCCCTTAGAGCTTGTTAAAGATTGATTTTCCTACTGATCAATGATGCGAGATGACTTCACCTTTGCATATTGGAAAATTTTCTTTTATTAGATCGTACTTATTGTTCAGTACTTCAGTAACATTTGTTGGTTCCATAAAAAAGAGGAAATTGTGCTTCTATATGAAGATATTGGATTCGACTCCAGTACCATTTGTTGGACGAGTTCGGATATTGGATGCAACGCTAGTACCATATGAAGATATGCCATTCTCTAGAAGAATAGGACAGTGGTAGGGCACAATTTGGCTTAACACCGACACACATCACATCTAAAACTGGACATAGAAGTTCTTATTTTCAGCATGGGTCATTGGGTTTACAATAGAAAACTAGTTTATATCAAAACCCTTGTGATTATTTACTTGAATTGTCACAAAATTTAAAAATAAAAAATTAAAATTGTAAGATGTATACTGGTAAGTATGAGATGGAACATGGTATTCCACATGTTGATGTATGCAGGGACATTTTGAAGAATCAGTATTATTTATGTGCAAACTTAGATGGCATATATGTCAAATATAAGGGTTGTAAACTGGAGCCTTTAGACATGCCACTGATTACTCTAATCTTACTTTGAGTGTCCTCTTGAATCACCTAGTTCTTTTCTTTTTTCCATTTTCCCTGAATGTATTAATAGCAGTTCTATCTATTTTCCCTTTGCATATTTTCCTGATACATTTTATGCAGATGATATCAATGAGATATGGTGCCATACCCATTGTTAGAAAAACCGGTGGCCTGAATGACAGGTTAGCATAGATTGCATGACATGCCAACATGAAAGCCTAAATCTTATTTTCTGAATAATAACTAAATTCCGTCTCGTGCAGTGTTTTCGATGTTGATGATGATACAGTACCTTCCCAGTTTCAAAATGGATTTACATTTTTGAATGCCGATGAGCCGGTAAGCATTAAGCAACATCAGTGTTTCCTATGTCACAGATGCTGTCTTATTATCTTCTGTTCAGTTTTCTGATATCTAATGACACAATTTTGACAGGGAATAAATGGTGCATTGGATCGCGCATTTAATCTCTACATGAACAACCCGGAGATTTGGCAGCAGCTTGTCCGGAAGGACATGAACATGGATTTCAGCTGGGACACTTCTGCAGCTCAATATGAGGATATCTACTCAATGTCTGTGGCTAGAGCAAGGGCTACAAAAAAGTGATTAATTGAGCAAAAGGAAGCTTTCTGGTGCTATCCATTCAATTTTGTCAGTTTTCTAAAGTGAGGTAAGATATTAGATTTAAGGCTTGATAAGCTGGGTTTATCTAATTTAGCATGCTGCCATAGTGTAAGAATAAAATTCATACTTCAGCTTTACATTTCAACTTCACTGTGCCTTGCAATAGTGTAAGAATAAAATTCTATTATTCCCTTTTTTATTGTTTGTTTTTCTTATTTATTTACTTAAAAAATATTTCATCAACAGTATAGAAAGGTCATACATGTAAACCTTTACAACTTATTTTTCCACTCAAGAGAATGTATGATGTAAATATTTAGAATATAGATACATATATTCACCTCATGTAGCATTTTCCTTCCAGTAGTACATTATTGTAGCATTTGGTTCTCTTCTTGTATGGCATGTATGCAAGCTTGTTATTTATTTTTTCAAAAAATAATAAATAAAATTGGAGTTGGTTACATAATGTTCCTTATTTAATCCTTAGATGAATTGATTCAAATCTTGAAAGTAGTCTTTTTCTGGAAAAAGTTTGTTCGCTTACGATAATAAAGTTATGTACATCTATCCTCTTCATACTTTACTTGATGGAAGTCTTGTGTATTGGGTTATATCTTTTAATCATAATTAATAATTTCAGGTAGAAGAGACTTCATAATAATCATAATCACTACACTCAGATTGTATGGGAATAAGTCATGTGAAACCAATTCCTTTTAAACGAAGTAATCAGTCATATGTGAAACCATTTAGAAGCAAAACAATTTGATTTATCCAAAACACCCTCCAAATTAGGATCAGTCATGAAATGGTTAAAGAAATTGTATGGTGTATAGAGAATCAATCGGTGGTTTAATAATAAATTGTATATCAATGAAATTAAAAATACATATATATAATATACTAACTAATATTGAAAATTAATAAAGAAGATAATAACTACTTTTATTTATATCATTTGTTAAAACAAAATTTATTACTTGGAGGTAGATCATGTTTTAGACGTATAAATAAAAGTAATAGTTGTGTTTGATTTTCCATACTAATATTTTGGAAAAAAATAAGCCACTTTTATCAAACATAATCTTAAATAAAAACCTATCAATATGATCGGTATAGTTTAATTGAAAATTGACAGGTATACTAATTTTAATTGGTTCTAGCTGGTATGATTACATGATTGATACACTTGTTGTACCATATTAGTATAGGGACATGTTCATCGGTTTTCTGATTGAATCAACCATTACAGTGCAGTTTTCTTAAGAAAGGACTAACATCAACAATGCATGCTATTCATAAGTATGATTATTGTCAATTATATTTTTTTATGACAAAATTAACCATCACTATATTTATTTATTATGTCATGTTAAAGGGAAACTGGACGATGGGTTATCTTGTGAAGTGTTTCATATTTTTAAATGAAACAAGTTGAGCAAAGAAATAACTTTAAACTAAATATAAGTTTTTCCATAAAAAAGATACTGGTTTAGTGGTATAATATTTTTATTAGATCTTTAGAATGGTGAAAAAGGTTAAATATTCAATTTATAATAACGACATTTATTGGGAAGGATAATTATGCACCATGAAAGTGATTAATTCCTGATTCATATGTTGAATGATACTTGTAGTTATACTAAAAAAACAAATATAAGTTCTTCCAAAAAAAATAATGATGTTTACAAATATTAGATTTTTGTAATTTAGCAAGGGCATATTGGTCATTAGATTAAAAATTGTTTAATAATTGAAAAGAAATATTAGATTAAATGTGATAATTATGTACACATATTAGATTAAATGTACAAGTTTTTATTTAATAATTTATTTTGGATATAATTTATAAATACTACTTAAGTTCACAAGTGAAAAGTTTTCTCATGTATCATTCCTTAATGAAATGGGTAGACTATACGACGATATTTCAACAAGCCTTTGACACTTATAAATAGAGTTCTCATAGCACTTGGCATATGGAAACACATGCTCAATACTTGCATTTGCGGTAGTTCTTTCCTGTTAATATTATGGAAGCGACCAATACCATCTTTCTAGGGTGAAACCATGTATGGCTAAACTCGTAGCTACGATTTAAGGGTATGAGCGTGGGTATGAGGGTATATTGGATGGGAGCATATCTGATGTCCCACACTTTGTGTCACTCCATGTATCATGGGTTTATGATTGATCAGAAAAATATTTAATAATTAAATTTTAACTTAAGTATATTTTTTTTGACAATCATAAACCCATAGTACATGGAGTGGCACAAAGTGTAGGACAACACATGTGTACCTGTATATGGATACCCTACATGTATGGGGATGAAGATAACCTGTTCTAAATGATGTCTCATTTTATGTCCCAAGTCAATCAGACTGTTTCATTTTATTATTTTTTGCTTCTAAATTTTTTATTTTATCCACATGTTAATATATGATTGACTTGAGACTAAGAATGAGACATCATTAAGAAAATATGATCTTCATCCCATGTATGGAGACAAATATTAAAGTTGTTATCCACATGAGAATAAAAAACAGAAGGCTCAGTTGACACCAATTCTAGTGTGATGTTGATGTCAAAGGATTTCATCCTTAGACAACTTAATTAGTTGATTTCCACCTTCTTATGTAATTTAAAAGGGGAAATACAAAGAACTATCCTATATTTTCAGCAAGGAGGGTCAATACTATAATTGTAATAATCTGATTTATCATTTTTATGATATCATATGTAAATCACCCTTAAAATTAAATTATAGAGCCCTTGTAGTTAAGGAATCATGAAGAAATGTTACATTGAAAACTAATTTTTTTTATGAATACATTAATTTCACCACTTTAAGGGGTGAGCTTTGCGGCAAGGTTGTTACTTAGTGATCATTTGGTCACATGTTCAAATCTTGGAAGTAGTCTCTCCGTCTGTGGAGTAAGGTTACGTACGTCTACTCTCCCCAGACCCTACTAAGTGGGAGCCTCGTGCAATGGGCCACCCTAACATTAATTTCACCATACTTGGGTGGTGAGGTCGAGCGGCTCATCATAATCAGACACCTCTCAAATGCATAAAGAAACAGACGTCGAACTAATGACATTAAACAAGTGCTACTTGGAAGGCAATCCAACTTTTACAGTTTACGTTTTGTTTTATTTTTGTTTTCAGTGTTGTTTTGTTATATATAAATCATTGCATAAAAGACTTGGTGTACATAAAGTGTGTGGGAGTGAGTGAAAAACAAAGAAATGCGCATGAGTTAATATTGTGGATTCTAAATGGGGTTTTTCGTGCTCAAGCGAGACATCCTCGCCCAAGCGATAAAAGTGCCCAAACTTCCCGTCTCATTCTCGCCCAGGTGAGAGTTCGTCGCTCAAGTGAGAAAGACAGGCTCAAAATTATGAGGTCCTCGCCCAAGCGAGAGGGCACAATTTCAGATTTTAAAAAGGGGGATTAGGATTCCATCCTTTCATTTCCCCTTTCAAAAGCACAATAGAAGAAGACCATTTACACCTCCAAAGGCATTTTCATTATCAATTTCTTGCACGCACACACTCTTCCATCATGAGCCAACAACTATAAGTGCATTTTAGCTTTTGTTCTTCTCACTTCATTGTGGTTGTGTTCACCCTCTTCTCTCATGTGCATGCTTAGAACTTGTTTGTGATTTAGGCACATTTAGGATTGATTAAGGTGTTATTGTGCTACATTATCATGCTATATAATCAATATTCTTGTTTTTGAAATGTCATGAGTGTTACCATAAGGGAACCTAGAGTTTCTAAGTTTGGATTGCAAAGTTCATCTCATGAACTTGGTACACTCATGTGCTCTTGTTGAGAAGTGGTTAAATAAAGTGCAATGGTTGTGATGGTTGAAATGAATCTAGTTAAGGGGACTGAATGAATGAAGTGGTCATGTCTCTAATGTTCCCAAATTTGAAAAAGGAAAAAAAAATTGAGGCAATGACCTAGATAGGAGCATGTTGAGTGAAAGTACGATTGTTTGTATCTTGTCACTAACTAGTTAGGCTTTGTTTGCTTATCTATAGGAGAATGAATTTGATCGGCAAGAAGAATCTTCCTCCTCCAAAGAAACCAAGGGTAGGGTCCAATTCTCAAACTACGCCATCCTCCGATCGGCGAAAGTTTACAACCAAGGAGAGGGAGGAGCAATTCACTATCCTCCTCCACTAGGTTTTGATACCCGAGAGACAGGTCCAGGTGCAGCAAAATGAATACTCAAAGTTCACTAACCCTTGAATAGATTGAAGTGGTGGACATTAGCATCACCAAATGAGAAGTTTAATTCAAAGGTGGTGAGAGAGTTCTATGCTAATTCTTACCCATCGGAGGAGGGCGAAGACCTATTTGAGCACAAGTCATGCGTCAGAGGCAAGACCATCAGGTACGACAATGATACCATCAATGCCCTATTAAATGACCCATATGAAAAGAGGGATGACTACTATCGGATGATGGTAGAGACCCATACCTATAGTCTTGGGTTTAAGAATGATATAATGGCTAAGATTTTATGCATTCTAGGGATGTCATACAATACTTATAGTGACGGGAAACTTTTGAGGATCTACAAGAAACACATGACCACATTAGCACAAATCTGGATGATCCTTCTGCTCCACAATGTCATCCCGAACAGTCATGTTTCCTCCCTACCCCTGCATGACTGCTACCTCATCTACAACATCTTGCAACGTCTGCAAAGATCATTGCAAATAAAATTTACAAAACTGCATCAAAAGTGTGTAAGAAAGGGACCATGGGTTTTCCCTTGTTGATCATAGCACTTTATGCTCGGCAGGGAGTCGAGACAAAATAGACACCAATTTTGTCCATAACTCATCTCTAGATATTTTTCACTTCGAAATCCAAGTTTCGACGTTCTAAACATAACCTTAAATCGAGAGATTTTCAATCTCCGACCGAGTTTTAGCTGACAAGACTCAGACATGGTTTTAATCATGATATTTCATCGCATTAGGTACATCATCATCCATGAGTCAAGCTTGCTTTTTGAAGAAGTAAAAGTATAATCTTTTGCACAATCCCCATAAATCACTCATCAACTCCTTACATCACCATGATTTTGGAAATCTACTTTGCTGCTAGAAAATTTAATGCTAGAAAATTTCAATGCTAGAAAATTTAACGTTGGTGTTTGAATGTGTTTAAAGGTGATGATTTTCACATCAAATGAACCTTTAATGTGTTTAATGACAAGTTGAAAAACCAAAATTTTTTCCTAGCCATTTGGCCTGAAAATCGTGGCCTATATGTATTTAGAAAAAGTTTATTTTATATTTTATAATCTTTTGCACAATCCCCATAAATCACTCATCAACTCCTTACATCACCATGATTTTGGAAATCTACTTTGCTGCTAGAAAATTTAATGCTAGAAAATTTCAATGCTAGAAAATTTAACGTTGGTGTTTGAATGTGTTTAAAGGTGATGATTTTCACATCAAATGAACCTTTAATATGTTTAATGAGAAGTTGAAAAACCAAAATTTTTTCCTAGCCATTTGGCCTGAAAATCGTGGCCTATATGTATTTAGAAAAAGTTTATTTTATATTTTTTCAATCCAAACTGTTTATGAGTTTAAGTTTAAGTGTATTTAAAAGTGTTAAAGTAGTGTTGTTAGTGTGCTTAATGAATGTGTTATCAACACTAAAAAGCCATGTGATTACCTAGGATGAAATGTTGTTGGATGACACCCCTTGGGCACATTAGTGAAGTTGTGAACCATATTAAGGAAAAGGATGAGTTTTTGTTGAAAAAGTGTTGTTTTAAAGTATTATGTGTTCAGAGTTTAATTAGTACATGATATTCTTTGATTTCCAAGTCAAGTAATGATTTGAGATAAAAGATGACTTATAAAAGTCTTGACTTTATAAACTTAAAGTGTTTTGATATGTTGTTCTTGGTTATGTGATCAACACTATCAATCCTTGTGATTACTAATAGAATGAAATGCATTGAGATGACCATAGAGTTTTATTGAATCCACTTGAGTTTGCTAACTTTAAAGTGGTAAGTTTAACTTAAGAGATCTTGATTTAAAGTGTTGATTTTGGTTAAGAAACTTACCTTAAAGTGGTTAATATGCCTTAAAAAGTCTTCATGAAAGTAATAAATTGTTTTAAAGTTAAAGGTACAAGCTTTGTTAAAGTCTTAATTTAAAAAGGATTGTTTTCTTAAACAAGACTTTCATTGATAAAGGATGGTTCAAGAATATGTAATCTTGGACCAGATGGATGAAAGTGATTAAGTCTATGATAGGTTAAAAGATGTCTTTACCATAGGGTTATCATGCAAAAGTTTAACTTACAAACCCACTAATTTGTTTTTATGTTTACTTCTGAAGCTTCTGAAGTTGGAAAACCTACTCGTTCACACTTAAAAGGAACCACTCACTCAAAACACTAAGATGGGGGAGAATACATCGTGACATGGTGGTGTCATATATGACATACAGACCTCCTAAACTATCTCAAAAGTTTGGAGTTGTTTTGGGCATTAAGAAATTCTGTACTTAATCAATTGTTTGTTTGTTTGGATTAAGTACAAATGGTTTCTTAAGCTATATCGTTTAAGTTATATCTATGTGTGGAGTAATGTTGTGGTTATCCATGGATGAACATTACTCGACTAACTATAACTGCAATAATCGACTAACGGTTAGGTATAACTGATTATCAGATCCCTTGCTTGAGTGCCAAGCTCTCGCTTGGGCGAGAAGTCTCCAGAAAGTTGGGCGTGATTTTGATGCTTGGGCGACAGATCTCGCTTGGGCGAAGAGGTCCCAGTAATTTTGACTTGTTTTCGTCACTTGAGCGCCATGCTCTAGCTTGGGCGAGAGGTCCCATTAATTTTATCTTGTAACTGTGATAATCGATTAATGTTTAGGTATAATTGATTATCAAAGCCCGCGCTTGAGCGCCAGCTCTCGCTTGGGCGAGAAATCTCCAATAATTTTTGCTTGCTTGTGTCGCTTGAATGACAACTCTCGCCTGAGTGAGAGGTCTCCAGGAAGATTGGATAATTGTTATCGTTTGAGCGCCAAATCTCACTTGGGAGAGAGTCTAATGATAACCTTTTTACCAAGATTTTATTTTTCTTCAAGTTCTAGTTTCTCAAACCCATTCTTCTTCTTCAATAAAACCTATAAAACTCATTCATTAGGGATAATGTACCCCAAAGATGTAAACTTCGTAAGAAAGAACAATTATTTTAGATTCTTGAGAGTTTGTACAAGAAATTCATTATAACCAAAGTAATAAGTGCTAACAATTACATTGTTAAGGGCGAGGCCCGAAAGGTTATGTTTTCCATGCAACGAGATCGTCTGATCGTAAGAGGTTTGCCCATTGGGCCATCCAAGGTGATTCAACAATGATTCATAGTAGAGATGAGGTTTTCTTTTGTTGATGTTAAGATTGAGTCCCACTAGAAGCATTCTAGATGGGAGATGTCTTAAGATGGACCGATCATAATAAAAGAATGATTAAAAGATTTAATATGCTAATCTCGGTTAGTATGCATACTCATTGTGAATAATGAAGTAGTAGAAAGGAAAGTTATGGGAGACGAACGAGCCCCGGGATGTTGAGAGGGTCGGTGATGCGTCATCAAGGCCTTGAGAGATAGTATAGGTGAGACAAGTCCTCTGTATTCCTCGATGAAGTATTCTGTTGGATTGGACAATTCTCACAACACAAACTAGACGATCTATAACAACCCCTCTTTACAATCAGGATCGAGGATAGGGATGCCCAGAAAGTGTTTGATACGATACTGTACTCTCGGCTTGTTATGGGACATGTACCCTCGGTGATTCCCGAATAGTTTATTAGGAGAAAATTGGTGTAAGGATGGATGAACTAAACATATCATTCATATATTGAATTCGTGGATATTGAGTCTCATAGTCTGAGTTACAAACATCATTCATCATTTGCATTTATGTATGTGATAACATAATGTGTATATTATGTATGTTATGTTTGAATGTGATATTCTATATAATTCCACGCCGTCAATGAAAAATATTCATTAGATGTCTTACTCCTTTTCTTTCTGTTTGTTTTTGGTACACGTTCTCGTCCAGATGGACCAATCGGTTAGGATTCGAAGCTATCGATTCTCGATGTCCCTAGAGGGGGCATGGAGGATTGACGGGGATTGCTACACCTACACAGACCCTTGTGCCTAGGAGCTGGAGATGGTGTGTGACAGCACCACGATGTGCTTTCCATCTCATCATGCGAACATAGAGACTTCTTTCACTCTGCCAGACCAGAGGCCGATACCTACCTATCATCCACCCAGTCTGTGAATCCTTGTAGACCAGTTGTTGCAGGGCCGTCAATAAGGCGAAGGAGTTGAGACGATGTGATATGTTCCCCACCATCAAGGAGAGCTGCTAGGTGAACCATGCCAGAACCGCAAGCAGATGCTGGAATAGGGATTAGGTCATGGGGTTCGGCCCATGACATTGTGGAGGTGATGGAAGCTGAGGAGGAGTATTATGTGGAGTTGGTCTGCATAGAGGACTATATCGAAGTGTTAGATCTCTCTTCAGACTCCGATATGGAGGAGGACTCGAGTGAGGGTTCTAGTGCCCTCGTTAGCACTAGAGCTAGCCGTTAGAAGCCACTTCCTTTTCTGTTTTGATTTTTGGGGTTTGGGTATCTGTGTAGAGTACTTCTGGTAGTGATGAATAACTCAGTCTATTTTGTATAGTTCCAGTTTAGGTGATGATTAGATTTCGCCTTGTATTTTGTAAATACATTGTACGAGACCAAGCAACACCTTGGTGTGTATGTTGCAGGGTCAAGTCTTTTATAATGAAAAGCGTTCCGGAAAATGTTGTACCATTTTTAATTACCGCTATGTATTAGTTATTTATCTTCCACAATTTATAAAATTGTAACGTCTTATAAAGGGAATGTATTTAAGGAAAACAATTTTTGATTTATATAAATTACATAAAAGAAATTTTTTTACCCCTTTTTCTAAGAGATTAATTACATTATTTATGAAATGTTTTTCGGGGCGTTACATTTAGTGGTATCAGAGCTGTTCTTTCCTATTTGGCCTTGGGGATAGCCTTACATACTTTCTTGCGTGACTTTGTGTGTTAAGTGTTTGGTAGTAACATTCGAGTGAAAGTACAAACAATGAGTAATTTTGGTAGAAGAGGTATCTCATACCCGTCTGATGTTTGCAGATTTACGATGGCTAGACGTGGAGATACTAACCTCGACTTCATGGCTACAATGACAGTAGCAATTCAAAATGTGAATGCTAACCTGCATCAACTGAATAAGCAACAACAACAATCAACTCAAGGGCCAGCTTAGTATAGAGGTCTAGATGAGTTCTATCATCGCCAACCGCCAAAGTTTGAAGGGGGTTTTGCACCTGATGCTGCAAACGACTAGATCCAGGAATTGGAGAGAATATTATGGGCACTGATGTGCACTAAGGAACAAAAGGTCACATATGTGACCTATATGCTGACAAGGGGGGCTGAAAACTAGTGGGAGTTTACCACACGCCAAATGACGCATGAACAACAACTTGTCAACTGGATGACTTTCAAGGAGAGATTTCTAAAGACACACTTTCCTGCAGACATGAGGATAAAGAAAGAGACGAAGTTCCTACGTCTACAGCAGGGGAACATGACTGTTGGGGAATATGCTTCCAAATTTGAAAATTTGGCGAGATATGCCTTACACTACAATCAAGTGGGGAACTAAAAGTCCAAAATGAATAGAGGCTTCCTACTTAGAAACAACAACAATAACAACAACAACAAAATGAATATACCAGTTGGGAACTCTAATAACAATACACCACCTTGGTGCTCAAAGTGCAAGGGAAAGTATTTCAGTGTCAATTGCCTCGTATGCTATCATTGTAAGCAACCTAGTCACATCAAGCCTATGTGCCCTAAGCTAAAAAGTGAAGAAGTAAATATTGTTAAAGAGGCCAGACCTAAGGCTAAAGGAAGGGTGTTCACCATGACCAGAGCTGAGTTTGAGGACGTCGAGGACCTCATACAAGGTACATGTTGTATTAATGAGATTTCCTTATCTGTGATGTTTGATTCGAAAGCGACCTATTATTTCATATCTAATGATGTTGTAAACCGATTAAAATTTCCTATAGTGTCCTTACCCTATGACCTAATTGTATCAATACCTACCAACGAACCCGTCATAGTGTCAACTATATGTTCAAGTGCCCCATAATTCTAGATAATTGAACCTTTGTAGTAGACCTGATATGTCTACCCTTATCCCAATTAGATATCATCTTAGGAATGGACTGGTTATCCAACCACCATGTTCTCTTGAACTGCTATAATAAAACAATAATCTTTAGCGATCCTAAGAACCCCATCGAGTCCTATTATGAAACCAAAAGCACCACTACCAATCATATGAAGAAACTCTTGAAGAATGAAGCTCAAGTATTTATGTTGATAGTCTCATTAGAGAAGAAAGGTGGAGAAGAGATTCAGAGCCTACCCATAGTTAGGGATTTCTCCGAAGTCTTTCCGGACGATTTTCCTCGTTTGCCCCTAATGTGGGAGATAGAGTTTGCTATCGATCTGGTTCCTCGAATGAGACCAATCTCTATAGCTCCCTAGAGGATGACACTGTTAGAGTTAACAGAGTGGAAGAAGCAATTGGAAGATTTACTACAGAAAAAGTTCGTTAGACCTAATGTTTCCTCATTGGGTGCTCCGATGTTATTTGTGAAGAAGAAGGATGGGAGTATGCGGCTGTATACTGATTATCGACAATTGAACAATGTTACCATAAAGAACAAGTACCCATTGCCAAGAATTGACGACTTGATGGATCAACTGAGAGCAGCTACTGTGTTTTCAAAAATTGATCCTCGATCGGGGTACTACCAAATACGTGTGAAGTCAGAAGATATTCCGAAAACAAATTTTCGGATGTGTTATGGCCATTACGAATACCTCGTGATGCCATTTGGTGTAACCAATGCCCCTACAGTATTCATGGATTACATTAATAGGATTTTTCATCCATACCTCAACGCATTTGTAGTCGTGTTTATTGATGATATCCTGATGTACTCGAAGAATCAATAGGAAAATGCAAAGTATCTGAGAATAGTGTTGCAGATCTTGAAGAATAACCAACTCTATGCTAAACTTTCGAAGTGCGAATTTTGGCTGGAATAGGTGAATTTTCTCAGGCATGTAATATCAAGCGAATGATTGTTGTGGACCCTGCTAAAGTGGAAACAATGATGGAATGGAATTCCCCAAGGTCAGTAACGGAGATTAGAAGTTTCCTCTGTTTAGCAGGATACTATCAGAAGTTCATTGAAGAATTTTCGAAGTTGGCTTTGCCAATGACTACACTAAGAAGGAAAGACAAAGCCTTCGTCTAGATGGCGAAGTGTGAAGAAATTTTTCAGGAGCTGGAGAAGAGATTGACTATAGTGCCTGTATTGATTTTACCATACCCAAATGAGAACTACAACGTGTACTATGACGCGTTGAAGCAAGGTCTGGGTTGTATGTTGATGCAACAGAAAAAGGTGGTGGCTTATGCTTCAAGACAATTAAAGCTACATGAATAGAATTATCCGACACCTGACTTAGAGTTGGCTGTAATCGTCTTTGCTCTCAAGATCTGGAGGCATCATCTCTATGGGGTGAGATTTGAAGTCTTCAACGATCATAAAAGCTTGAAGTATCTGTTCAACCAGAAGGAACTGAACATGAGGCAAAGACGACGGGTGGAATTCCTCAAGGACTACGACTTTGACCTTCAGTACCACCTTGGGAAAGCTAATGTGGTGGTTGATGCCTTGAGTAGAAAATATCTACACATGTCCACCATGATGGTCAGAGAAATGGAAGTGATAGAGGATTTCAGGAATTTGAGTCTCACTATTCAAGTAAGACCTAAGAGTTTGACTTTAGGTATGCTTATAGTAACCAATGAATTTCTAGAACAACTTAAAGGTTTTCAAAGTTCCGATCCTAAACTGCAAGAGAAGAGAACCTTGTTGGCTGAAGGAAGAGCCCTAAAATTTCAAGAAGGAAGTGATGGAGTACTAAGATGCAAGGGTACGATGCTGTTTGGGTTATACTGGACCATTTGACGAAAACAACTCATTTCCTACCAGATCAACATAAAGTACTCTTTGGAGAGACTTGTAGATTTTTACATTAAAGAAATCGTCTGATTGCATGGGATTCCTACAAATATCTTCTCAGATAGAGATTCACATTTCACTTCGAAATTTTGGAAGGGACTGCAGATGGCCTTACGTACCTAATTGAGTTTGAGTTCGGCTTACCACCCGCATACTGATGGCCAACCCGAATGGACTATTCAGTCATTGGAAGATCTGCTAAGAGATGTGTGTTGGAACATTCTGGAAGTTAGGCGGACTATCTGCATCTGATAGAGTTCACCTACAACAACAAATTTCATGCAAGTATCAGCATGACACCGTATGAAGCTCTTTACGACAGAAAGTGCATAACGCAGTTATGTTGGTTTGAAGCAGGAGAGAATCTGATACTAGGACCTAATGTGGTTCAGTAGACGACGAAAAAAGATCAGAATGATAAGGGAAAACATGAAGGCAACTCAGAGCATTCAGAATAGCTACTTTGACAAAAGGAGGAACCCTCTCAGTTTTGAAGAAGGGGATTATGTCTTCATGAGGGTGATTCCAACAACTAGCATTGGGAGAGTGCTTAAAGCCCGTAAGCTTAACCCTAAGTTTATAGGACCTTACCAAATCCTTAAAAAATTTGAACTAGTAGCTTACCGAATAGCCTTGCCCACTTTATTGTCAAACCTACATAATATCTTCCATGTGTCCCAACTCAGAAAATACATTAGTGACTCGTCGCATAACATTGAACCCGATTCAGTCCAGCTAAAGGATAATCTCACTTTTGACACTATGCCCTTGAGAATTGCTGACCAAAGTGTGAAAATGTTGCGAGGCAAGGAGATTGCCTTAGTTAAAGTTATCTAGAGCCAAACCAATGGAGAAGATGCAACTTGGGAAGTCGAGAACAACATGAAGGAGTCCTACCCCTATATATTTTCTTAACATGTACGTTTAATTTTCGAGGACAAAAATCTTATATGTTAGGGAGGATTGTAACATTTGACGTTCTAAACATAACCCTAAATCGGGTTAACATTTGACGTTCTAAACATAACCCTAAATCGGGAGATTTTTAATCTACGAACGAGTTTTAGCCGACAAGACTCGGGTAGGGTTTTAATCACGATGTTTCATTGCATTAGTCACATCACCATTCACGAGTCAAGCTTGCTTGTTGAAGAAGCAAAAGTACAATCTTTTGCATAATCCCCAGAAATCGATCATCAACTCCTTACATCACCATGATTTTGGAAATCCACTTTGATTTTCCCCCCAAAATTTGATTTCCTCTCTATAAAGGCAACCCTTGGCCTTGAGGGAGAATATTTGCTCTCCTCACTTTCTCACTTTACATCTTAAGTATTTCAAATAGATTTCAAAGTATTTTTCTCCTTGTTTTCTCAATCTCTCTCATATACCTCATTAGATAGTTATCATTTTTTGTTATGTTATTCATGGGGCTGTTTTCTTTTTAATATTTGGATCCAAGTATTTTGTTGTTGTTAAACCAAGTAAAGTTTGGATTTTTTCACTTCCTTTTGGCTTGAAAAATCATAACCTTGAACAAGTGTAGAATAGTTTATTTTTCTATTTAATGCTAGAAAATATAATGTTAGTTTTGAATGTGTTTAAGGTGATGATTTGTATATCAAAGGAACCTTTAAGGAGTTTTTAAACCATGTAAAGTTTGGATTTTTCCGATTGTTTTTGCCTTGAAAAATCATAGCCTTGAACAAGTGTAGAATAGTTTATTTTTCTATTTAATGCTAGAAAATATAATATTGGTGTTTGAATATGTTTAAAGGTTATGATTTGTATATCAAAGGAACCTGTAAGGAGTTTTTAAACCATGTAAATTTTTCTACTTGTTTTTTGCTTGAAAAACCATCATAGCCTTGGAAAATTTTAGATTAGTTTATTTTTCTATTTTAATGCTAGAAAATTTAACGTCAGTGTTTTAATATGTTTAAAGGTGATGATTTTTATATCAAAAGAACCTTGAATGTGTTTAGTGACAAGTTGAAAAACCAAAAAAATTTCCTTGCCATTTGGCCTGAAAATCGTGGCCTATATGTGTATAGGAAAAGTTTATTTTCTATTTTTGGAATCCAAAATGTTTATGAGTTTAAGTTTATATGAAAGTGTTAAAATAGTGTTGTTAGTGTGCTTAATGGATGTGTTATGAACACTAAAAAGCCATGTGATTACCTAGAATGAAATTTTGTTGGATGACACCTCTTGGGCACATTAGTGAATTTGTGAACCATATTAAGGAAAAAGATGAGATTTTGTTGAAAAAGTGTTGTTTAAAAGTATTATGTGTTAAGGGTTTAATTAGTAAATGATATTCTTTGATTTCCAAGTCAAGTAATGATTTGGGATAATAGATGACTTATAAAAGTCTTGACTTTATAAATTAAAGTGTTATAAAGTCTTGGATGGTGGATTAGTTATAGTGTGGACATTGTTAAGATAAGCTTACTTTAAAGTGTAAGTGTAACTGAAGAAATCTTGATTTAAAAATGTTAACTTTCGATATGTCGTTCTTGGTTATGTGATCAACACTATCAACCCTTGTGGTTACTAATAGAATGAAATGTGTTGAGATGACCATAGAGTTTTATTGAATCCACTTGAGTTAGCTTACTTTAAAGTGGTAAGTTTAACTTAAGAGATCATGGTTTAAATTGTTGATTTTGGTTAAGAAACTTATCTTAAAGTGGTGAATATGCCTTAAAAATTCTTCATGAAAGTAATAATTGTGTTAAGGTTAAAGGTACAAGCTTTGTTAAAGTCTTATTTTAAAAATGATTGGTTTCTTAAACAAGACTTTCGATGATAAAGGATGGTTAAGGAATATGTAATCTTGGAGCAGATGGGTGAAAGTGATTGAGTCCATGATAGGTTAAAAGATGTATTTACCTTAGGGTTATCATGCAAAAATTTAACTCACAAACCCACTAATTTGTTTTTGTGTTTACTATCCAAGCTTCCGAAGTTGGACAACCTACTCGTTCACACTTAAAGGGAACCACTCACTCAACAAACTAGGGTGAAGGAGAATACATCGTGACTTAGTGGTGTCAAAATATGACATTTGGACTCCCTAAACTACCTCTAAAGTTTAGAGTTGTTATGGGCATTAAGAAATCTTGTACTTAATCAATTGTTTGTTTCTTTGGATTAAGTACGTGTGGTTTCTTAAGCCATATCTTTTAAGTTATGTCTATGTGTGGAGTAATGTTGTGGTTATCCATGGATGAACATTACTCGAATAACTACAAGTGTGATAATCGATTAACGTTTAGGTATAATCGATTATAAAAGCCCTCGCTTGAGCTCCAAGCTCTCACTTGGGCGTGAAGTCTCCAGAGCGTTTGGCGTGATTTTGTCCCTTGAGCGACAAATCTTGCTTGGGCAAAGAGGTCCTAGTAATTTTGACTTATTTTCGTCACTTGAGCGCCATACTCTCGCTTGGGTGAGAGGTCTTAGTAATTTTATCTTGTAACTATGATAATCGATTAACATTTAGGTATACTCGATTATCATAGCCCTCACTTGAGCGTCAGCTCTCGCTTGGGCAAGAAATCTCCAGTAATTTTTACTTGCTTATGTCTCTTGAACGACAGCTCTCGCCTGGGCGAGAGGTCTCCAAGAAGATTGAATAAATTTTATCGTTTGAGCGCCAAATCTCACTTAGGAGAGAGTCCAATGATAATCGTTTTACCAAGGTTTCATTTTTCTTCAAGTTCTAGTTTGTCAAACCCATTCTTCTTCAATAAAACCTATAAAACTCCTTCATTAGGGATAACGTACCCCAAAGATGTAAATTTCGTATGAAAGAACAATTATAATAGATTCTTGATAGTTTGTACAAGAAATTTATTATAACCAAAGTATTAAGTGTTAACAACTACATTGTTAAGGGCGAGGCCTGAAAAGTTATGTTTTTCCCACGCAACGAGATCGTCTGGCCGTAAGAGGCTTGACCATTGGGCTGTCCAGGATGATTCAACGATGGTTGATAGTGGAGATGAGGTTTTCCTTTGTTGATGTTAAGATCGGGTCCCACTAGAAGCATTCCCAATGGGAGATGTCTTAGGATGGGCCAATCGTAATAAAAGAATGATTAAAAGATTTAATTTGCTAACCTCGGTTAGTGAACATAGTCATCGTGAATAATGAAGTAGTAGAGAGGAAAGTTGCGGGAGACGAATGAGCCCCAAGGTGTTGAGAGATCGGTGATGGTGGCGATGCATCAACAAAGCCTTGAGGGAGAGTCTAGGTGAGACGAGTCCCATGTATTCCTGGATGAGGTATTCTGTTGGATCGGATAGTTCTCACAGTGCAAACTAGACGATCTCTGACAACCCCTCTTTGCAATCAGGATCGATGAGAGGGATGCCCAGAAAGTGTTTGATACGACACCATCCTGAAATGGATAGTTCCACTGGAATAGGTCGATCATATATCCTTGTGAGGAATAAGTTGGTGCATTCAAATCGGCTTGTTATGGGACTTGTAGTCTCGGTTATTTCTGAATAGTTTATTGGGAAGATATTGGTGTAAGGATGGATGAACTAAACATAACATTCATATATTGAACTCGTGGATGTTGAGCCTCATAGTCTGAGTTATAAACATCATTCATCATTTGCATTTATGTATGTGATAACATTGTGTGTATATTATTTATGTTATGTCTGAATGTGATATTCTGTATAATTTCACGTCGTTGATGAAAAATATTCATTAGATGTCTTACTCCTTTTCTTTCTGCTTGTTTTCGGTAGACGTTCTCGTCCAGATGGACCAATTGGCGAGGATTCGGAGCTAATGATTTTCGATGTCCTGAGAGGTGGCATGGAGGATTGATGGGGATCGCTACACCTACACAGGCCCTTGTGCCTTGGAGCAGGAGATGGTCTGTGATGACACCAAGATGTGCTTCCCCTCTCATCATGCGGACATAGAGACTTCTTTCACTCTGCCAGACCGGAGGTTGATAACTACCGTTTCTTCCACCCAGTCTGCGACTCCTTGTGGACCAGATGTTACAGGGCCGCCAACAAGGAGAAGGAGTTGGAACGATGTGATTTGTTCCCCACCGTTAAGGAGAGCCACTCGGTGAACCATGCCTGAACCGTAGGTGGATGCTGGAACATGGATTAGGTCGTGAGGTTTGTCCTATGACATTATGGAGGAGATAGAAGTTTAGGAGGAGGTTTGTGTGGAGTTGGTATGTATAGAGAACTCTATCTAAGTTGTAGATCTCTCTTTGGACTCCGAGATGGAGGAGGACCCGAGTGAGGGTTTTAGTCCCCCGTTAACACTAGAGCTAGCCGTTAGGAGCCACTTTCTTTTCCGTTTTGATTTTTGGGATTAGGGTACCTGTGTAGGGTACTTTTGGTAGTTCTGAATAACTCAGCATATTTTATATAGTTCTAGTTTAGGTGATGATTAGATCTCATATTGTATTTTGTAAACACATTGTATGGGACTAAGCAACACGTTGCTGTGTGTGTTGTAAGGCCAATTCTTTTATAATGAAAAGCATTGAGGAAAATGTTGTACTATTTTTAATTATCGTTACGTATCAGTTTGTTACCTTCTATAATTTATAAAACTGTGATGTATTATAAATGGAATGTATTTAAGGAAAACAATTTCTGATTTATATAAATTACATAAAAGAAAAAAAAATCAATTTTTCTAAGAGATTAATTATATTATTTATGAAGTATTTTTCGAGGCGTTACAAGGTCAACCTAACCAAGAAGATCAAATTGCTCATAACTAAGCAGTATATCCAGCATAATTGCAAGGAGGAAGCTGTTAACCAGCAGGGCCATGGACAATCACAACCACCTCCACTAACAACCATCCCATCAGCAGCCACAACATCAACATCATAATTTAACCCTGGAGCATATGATTGACCGACTCATATTTCATATGAAGCATGTGGAGCTCTAGAATGACATTATGAGACATGGGAAGATGCACCAATAACAAGGCTTTTATGCAGCATACCAACTCTAGTGTCATGATAACAAATTCTAGATGAGCCCAACGAATTTTACTGATCAATTCCCATGGCCTGGGGTCAGGCCTACATTTCCGGGGGTAGGAGCTGGCAGACCATATATTTTTGGTGCAAATGGGGATGATGATGCTGAAGCAGAAGATGAAGAGATGTTGTGATAAGCTTTTTGAAAACAACAAACTGGTTCATTTGTTTAATTCTTTTGTATTTTATGTTGCAAGTTCTTAATATTTAGTAGCTTTATGTGTAGTTGTGTTGTTGTTGTGTTTAATTTTGTATGTGTAGTGTGTCAAATAATGTGTTTAATTCAATAAACTGTGTCTGGTTAAAATGAAATCCAAAAAGAAATCCAATTGTGTCTTCAAGCTAAAAAAGAGAAAATTGTATAGACCTTGTGAATAGAAAGAGATTAGAGTTCTGAGTTTGACTGACTTCAAGATGTGAATACATAAATCAGACACAAATTGAATAAGTTTAATAATGAACAGTTTAATCAAAGGAAAAGAATCTTCAACCTGGTGAGAGAGTACACCTAAACATAGATGAGTGATTTTTCTGGATTCTGTCAATTAGCTTTGCCTTATTTTTTTGTTGCCATTAAGCATGGAATATCATGAAAATGACTAAGGCCTAGTTTCGGAGATTTAAGCTATAGCCAGAAAGCCAACCTTGATGAATCATTAATCCAAGTCTTTATAGCTCCTTTAAGGTGAATGTTTTTTTTAGATCATGCACCCAAGCCACAATTCATTATAGAACCTTTAACCATATGCATTAATGATCTTTCTCCTGAAGATCATGAGGCAGAGTGAGTATGATGTGGTGGAAGAACTAAAAAAAATACTCTTTCTAAGATCTCTTTTACGAGTTTGGTTTTGTCCTCAAATATGCATAAGAAAGTGTTATTGATGGTGCTTAACGAGGCTTACGCTAACATTGATGGCATGCCTAAAAAAAGATTAACATGGTTGATCCTGTAAAACATGTTAACGTGATAACCTTCAATGAAGAAGTAATAAGGTGATGAGAGAAAGTGTTTAGTGATTTACTCATTATAGCTAAGTGTTGGGGTCACATTCTGGGCAAGATATCGATTGATGGAGGGTCATCTTTAAATGTCATGCCTGAGTCCACTTTGATGTCTTTGAGGGTCTGTAGAGATGAGATTGTTCCAAAGCAGATGATTGTACATGCCTAATGGTAATCAGAGAAGCATACTGGGTGAGATAGTGTTGCCATTGGAGATCGAGCCTAGTGTTTTTCGGGTGTTGTTTGTGGTCACATGCATGGATACTACATACACCATGTTGTTGGGTAGACCTTGGATCCTTAACGCAAGGGCCATGCCATCCATTCTACATCAGGTAGTAAAATTTGTCAAGGATGGTCTGGTGGTTACTACACACAAGGAAGTGGAGATCCTGGTTTTGAAGCCAATATCAATACCTTATGTAGAGAGTGTCAAGGATAGTGATGATTTCTTGCCTAGTTTTGAGGTAGTTAAGGGTCAACAGTGTGAAGGGAAGTGACACATGCATGAAGAAAATCAGGTAGTGACTCAAATCAGGTAGTGACTCAAATCAGGCTACCAAAGGGTATGAGGAAGGAAAAGGTTTGGGCATGCATCTACAAGGCACTCAGTCATTCATATCAGTCTCTGAAATGTTTAATAAGTTCGACTGGGCTATGAAGTTTTTCAAGAAAAGAAGAGAAGGTGCCTGAATTGATGAAAAAAACATGGTGGAGTGTTGGAGAAGCCTATCCCTCATTTAAGTGAATCATTCCATGTTGCTGTTGGAGTGATCCTGCTAGACGACCTCATTGAGCCCTACATTCATCTTTCCATCAACTCTATGAAAGAGGTCAACCCACCTGAGGCTAGTAATATCCGCATTGATGATGACAACGCACCTTTGGAGAACGGGCATTCTGAACCATTAGCTAATATAGTATCATTAGTGTAAACTTTTAATTATATTGTAATCTTGATATTTGAATTTTGTTTCGAATTATGTTAGTGTTACTTGAGAAAAGAACTTTTCTAATTTGTATGACTACTCAGTGTATTGCCTTATTAATCTATCTCTCACCATTATCATACTCACTATCTTACTTTCTTCTATAAGAATTTGCATGCTTTGTCTCCCTTTTCATCTCCCAACAATTCATGAATGAATACATGTACCTAAATTTTGTAAAAAATTTACATGTAATATGGTAATTGAAAATTTATCGATTAATTCATCCTTGACACCAATGATGATCCCATTGAGTCCGATGAAGAGGAAGATATGGTGGAATTTTTGAGGTTGTTGGAACATGCCGAAAGGGAGTATATCGTGAACCCAAAAGAAGTGGAATTAATCAACATAGGGACTAAAGAACATAAGGAGCTAAAAATGGTGAACAATCCTAAACACGATGAAATGATAAATCTATTCAGAGAGTATATGAATGTATTTGTTTGGTCTTATAAGGACATGACGAGGTTGGATCCTAGCATAACGTATCATAATGTTCCTTTATATTCAGGTGTTGAACCCAAGAAATAAAAGTTGAAAAGAATGCATCCAAATATGTCATGGAAGGGAAATGAAGAGGTGACAAAACAATTGGAGTTAGGTATCATAGAAGTGTCTAGACATATAGAGTGGGTGGTTAATATGGTATTGGTACCCAAGAAAAGAGGAAAGCTAAGAATGTGTGTAGACTATCGAAGTATGAATAAAGCAAGCCTGAAAGATGATTTTCTCATCCTTCATATTAATGTTCTAGTTGACAGTGTGGGCAGAAGTAATTGGTTCTCTTTCATGGATGGATATACGAGTTACCATCAGATTCTGATTGACCTTGATGTCAAAGCAAAAACCACTTTTAACATTACCTCGAGGTGTACGTTAATAATATAATAGCAACATGATTATTCCCTGGATATAGGATCATGTCCTTCGGGCTAAAAAGATGTTAGGGTAAATATCAACGTGCTATGGTAGCCCTCTTTCATGATATGATGCAAAGGAGGTGGAGGTGTACGTTGATGATATAATATCCAAGTCTAAAGAAGGGGATAATCATGTTTTAGTACTACAAAAGTTGTTTGAAAGACTAAGAAAGTATCATATGAGATTAAATTATGATACATACACATTTGGAGCATATTTAGGGAACATGTTCAGATTCGTCGCCAGTAGGGAATACACAAGGATGGACCCCAAAAAGATGGAAGCAATACAAGAAAGGTCAACTCCAACGACCTGACGGAAAATAAGAAGTTTTCTAGGCAAGCTAAACTATATTGCAAGGTTCATTTCCAACCTGACTAACACTTGTGAGCCCATGTTCAAGCTACTAAAGAAGCATCGGTCAAATATGTGGGATGAGGAATGTCAGGAAGCTTTCGAAAAAATAAAGTCTTACTTGACAAATCCCTTGTCCTAGTGCCGCCAACACCTAGGTGACCATTAGTCTTATACATGATTGTGCTACAAACTTCGATGAGAGCAATGTTGGCACAATATAGAGAAGCAGGTAAGAAGGAGCGAGCGATCTACTATTTGAGCAAGAAGTTTAATGAATGTGAGTCACACTACTCAACAAAGAAAGGACTTGTTGTGCTTTAGTATGGACATCAAAAAGGCTCAAGCAATACATGTTGCAGTACACCACTTTTATGGACAACGACTTGGCTATTCAGCACCGCAGTTGGCTTCCCAGCGACGACGATGGAACCAAATACCCTTCTTTTCAGTGACTCACCTGTCTGGTCAGCACAACATAAACGAAATCGTCCTGGCTGGTGCATCACTAGACCTACGAACCCGATGGGTCTGGAGTGAACCTGGACCATGCGTGCCCACGGCTCGCCACTACTATCTGTGGCCAGCGATGACATCCATTACAGGCCCTGCTTTCTATCCTTATGTATGTTATTATATTGTACAATCAACAATGATGAAGCAAGGAAAAGTTGTGTAATACTCATCCATAAATTAGAAATATATAATGAAAATGCTCACAAAGAAATGTAAAAAAGGTAAAAATAATAATGGATATGTTAGTTTCTTTGAATACCGAGATGAAAAATAAGGAAGATGATGACTGCCTCCCTCCCTTTGTGTTATCTCCTTTCCTGATTTGCTTCTCTTTTTTTAGGATTAGTGAGAGTGCCTCCTTTTCATATTAGGTTGTCTTTTTTTGAATTTTTCTAAGTCTATCTCTCTTTCCTAGTTATGGTTTCTAAGTATGTTTCAAATGTTTCTAAAAGTGGATTGCAAAGGGGGAAATTAGGCTTATAACCTAACCTGATAGATCAACCAAAGCCCAATTACTACATTTTAATCCTATATTTCAATCATTATTTTTATAATCATTTTACTAAAAACACTATTAACTTCAGTCAAAATTGAGTGTTTGCAGGTTGAAAGATCATTTCAATATGACAAAGTGATCATGTTAGATAGAGAAAGTCGTCGACGGCAAAAAGACAACTTATATCTAAATTGGCTTGACATAAAATACAACTTTCAAATCATTGAGAACTAGTGTAAGCATCTAGACCTTTATGCATGTTACTATTGGAATAAATTATAGATAAAGACATGAACTACAGAGATGCATTTATATATAAATTTTTATAAACATGTAACTATTAAATTTAAAACCCATAAATTTCAATATCTAGTATTACTTGTGGGTCTGTCCCCTACCCAAACTAAGCCTGACATGGAAGTCGTTTGTCTAAGTATGTATGATGCAACAATATAACAAAGAAGGGCTAGATAATTCAACATTGTTGTTAGTAAAAAAGGGTTGCAAAGCAGGAGTATGGAGACACAACTCTTTTTAGATCAGACAACATTCCTACTCAAACATCATACCAAAGTCAAAGAAGGGCCAGATAACTCACCTGTAAAATAAGGTACTATAACAATTCCAATTCAAAGGATACTTTAACACTTATAGGCAATGAATTGATACATAAAACAAATACTTCCTTCAAAGTAGGAGTGACAAAATTATCCATAATCTAATATCTATCCAAATCCATCCAAATTAAATCCATCCAAATACATCAGATAGAACTAATGGATTTAAATGAATATAATCTAATGGATAGTGTTGATAATGGATGAATTCAAATTCATCCATTATATCCAATGGATATCCATTGGTATATCCATTTGGATGGATACCCAATCCATCCAAAAAAATAAAAACAAAATTTATTTTCCAATTAATTCAATCTCTTACCTTTCTAACAACACCATCACACACATATTACAAAAGTTAAAATTGCAATTGTGATTTTAACGTACCCTCTATGATGGGTAAAGATTTATACACAATCAATATAATATTTACCATTAAGTTGTATTACTTATATTTAATTGTCGATAATAATAAATATGAATTATAAGTATAAAAAAATATTCCATACATATTTTTTCATTGGCTAAATGATGACATTGAAGTTTGAAAAATGAGATATGAGTAGGGTACCTTGTTCATGGACGAAATGAAATCTACTAGATATGGATGAATTTGATAGTTAAAAAATGTGATGTAATAAATTTATATGAACTGATGGATAGCTTTCCATTCGTCCATTAGGATCCAAATCCAAATTCATTTAAACTCATCCAATTGCCACCCCTACTTCAAAGCTTAATGAAACTATCTACTAATCTAAAGTAGTGTTCTGTTGACTAAAACTTAATGCACCACTCTACCTAAAGCTTGAAACTCAATGACCATCTTTTGTTCCATTCTATAATTAGCCTCCCTAGCAATCCAATGAAACAAAATTACACAAACATTGACATGGACAAGCGACACAACATGAAAACAGGACACACCAAACTGTCAATATTAATGGACATGGATAGAATTAAGGAAAATTGTCGTAATTCATAGTATCATAGTCATGTCACAGATGAAAACATAATTTTTTTTTAAATTAGGCACATGATGCCTTGTGTCTTACAAGTGTTGGTGTTTGACATGTATCCAACACACAACAGCATGTTACTGTCATGTGTTGTCAAGGTGCACAGGTCCAAGACATACCCAACAAACAACAACAACGAAAACAAAAATAACAGCAAGCCTTAATCCCACTAGATGGGTTGGCACTGAGATGATATGTTTGCAATGTTATTAAAACCGGACCGGTCATCAAACCGGTGAGGGTACTGGTTTAGTGGTTTAGTGGTTCAACCAGAGGTTCAGTAATTAAACCGCATGGGATTAAACCGGTTAAACCGGACATACATGCTTATATATATATGTGTGTGTGTGTGTGTAAACCTGTAACAAAAATATCTAATATGTAGATACTCAAATTTATAATCCATATTTATAGTCAAAGTAATAATTCTCATAAACAAACAACTTTAATAAATCCAAAGTCTAAATTACAAATACAAATAGTAATCCACAAGTACTTGTCTTACTTAACAAACTCGAAACATATAACGCAAGTTCATAACTCAATCTACAAAACATATTATATATTTAAAACTTTAACACCAAGGAGTCAAAGTTGTTTCATATTGAGGTTCCATTTCTTCACCATTTAAGTCCAAAACTTGACTAACGTTGTCTTCAAATTGAGGTTCGTGTGAATGAAGAAAAGGGGTTTCTAATTCTATGTGGTATGTGCCTATGTGGGGTTCTTTAAAATTACATGTATGAACCAGCCGGTTCAATCAAATTCCGGCCGCTTCACCGGTTTTGACACGGTTCACCGATTTTTCTCCGGTTTACACCGGTTTTGATGCTTAGCCGGCACAACACTTGTTTCGTATCGATTATGGGACCGGTTGGCCGGTTCACCGGTCGAACCAGCCGGTCCGAACCGGTTTTAATAACATTGTATGTTTGTGCTTTTTAGAAACAATACATGTTTTATAAAAAACAACAACAACGAAACATACACAAAATTCAACAATCGAACATAAGAAAGAATGAATGAAAATTTAAAATGTTGTAAAGTACAAGTCTTACTATTCAAGTATTTAGTAACAACTTCAAGGACCATGTTGACATATACTTCAAAGCCTTTGAGAGTACCAACTGTTAACATTCATTTTTGTCCGATCCATAAAAAGTCAAAAACATTCTTTTTCAAAAAAAGTAATTGAAAAAAATGATTTTCTACAGATAATAAATAGGTTCAAGAAACCTATGTCATTTTCTCAAAAAAATTAATTAAAAAAAATAAAAGATCAAATTAAAAAATAGGTTATTAGAAACTATACATTTTTTCTAAAAAATCATTTAACAAAGTGACTTTATTTTATTTATTTTAAATTTTTTAGATTATAATATTAAATAAATAAAAATAATTGAAACTATTTTTTATTAATTTTTATGATTTATTTCAAATTTATTAAAATAAATAACAATTAAAAAAGGAATATCTCAAATATCCCATTTTGAATTTCAAATAAAAGATTAAATAAATATATATAAAAAAACATGGTCAATTAACCAGAAAATCAAATGGGGTCATGTCCCTTAAAATTTGCAAAATAATTTGGTAAAATAAAAATAGGTGTGTTAGGGTTACTAGAAGGTGGATGGCAAAAATGCTAAAAAACACTACAAAGAGAGAGCCAAAGAGGAAGGTGGCAGAAGAAAATTCCAAAAAATAGAGAGGAGAAAAGGTTCAAAAAAATAAAAAATAAAGGCTGAAAAAGGTAGAGAGGGAAAAGTGGAGGTTTATGTGAGAATAAGAGATTCAGTGAAGTCAAGTTTGTTCCTAGAACAATGCACCCCTACTTCCAGCCAATCCCACGCCACCACAAAGTCAATGGCTTACTTTGATTGAGACTAGAGCTATTCAGGACGGGACACGCATGCATGTGTAAAATCCTGCATGTAGACGCGATTTTAGCCTAGCGCAACCTTCTCTCCCATTATTCATTCCAGGAACCGCGCACCCCCTTGTTCCAGCCAACGAGGAGAGGCCACATGTCACCTTGCTTCCTGTAGATTTTACGACCAATGTGTGTGCGATACATAGGTGACTAAGTCTACTCTCATTCGCATAGGATCATTACTCATTCAGGTACATAAACTTTTTTTTTTCTTTTCTTATAAATACAATATGTTTTTTTAAAATAATAATAATTATATTTTACCAATCAAAAAATATTATTTTTTGTGACAATAATAAAAAGACTAAATTTTAATAAAATAAATATTAATTTTATTTGTGCATAAATATTAAAAAATAAAAATTGGTAAAAATTTCACTAATGTTTTCAACTAATCCTTTTCTTAGCCACTAAATTAAAAGAAATTCTGTAATTAATAAAAATAGTGATTAACAAAAAGTCAGAACCTTTTTGTTATAAAAATAATTTTTTTTTATTAAAAATCTATTTCATTCGAAAAATGTTTTCACACAATATTATTAGTCTTATAACAAATTTATAACCTTTTGGGATTAATCAGAGGATGAAAGCAAGTCGTGATAACACTTCTTGTCATCATATCATCTTTGAACAATCTTGTTATGACGTTTCATTTCACTTGATTCATTCCTAAATTAACAATAAAAAATATTATAATTATTTTACCAACAAACCATTTTTTAAAACTAGAACTATGTAGTCATGATTTCCTATAGCATTTAGGGATACATATGGGCAAAATTTAATCTTGTCGGACATAAAAACAAAAAATATATATTTTGTTTTAGACAATTAAATTTTAAATAAATTAAGGGTGTTTAAATCGTGCAATTAGCAAGGGTGTCGTTTAATTACGGGCGGACGATGTGCAAATACATTCCTCGATCCGTAATCGAATCCCGAACTTGGATATCAACAATCCAAAGCCCAATATGATTAGGCTTAAATATTTTTCTACACTTTTGACCATAAAACATAGTGGCGACTCTACTGATGATTTTTTTAAAAGATTCCAGTGTTAAGTATCAGTGACAGAATACACCTAAAAGGGGGAGGGGTTGAATGAGTGTTGCGATTTCCACTTATCGCTATTTGCACCAAAGCCCTATTCTGGTAAATCACCAAGTTAATCGATTAAAGCTATGACTTAATCGATTAAGTCGCACAGAATTAGCTGTTGTTGAATGGCTCACTTACACAGTCAATTAGAGATTATACAGAAATGATATAGGAGATATATTTGAACACAAATGATCTTTATTTGGCAGTAATACTATATTCAAAATACCAGCTACAATAGGCACTTAAAAGCTACTTAAAACAGTAAAGATATAAGAGAAAGAAATAATGTGCAACAAGGTTTTTGTACTGGTTCGTTTGGCGGTCCACTACAAAACTACATCCAGTCCCCCCTCTGATCTGGGAGATTTTCTTCACTAAAATTGAAGCCAATGTATCTTACATACACACTTCCAATTACAAGACCTTGAACGCTACCTTCTTGAGTTCCCAGAACCTCTACCTTGGTTTGACCTTAGCCAATCGCCTACGAAAACCTTTCCTACGATGCAGCCCCAACCAAGAGTATGTTCTAAACTCAAGAACTCCAAGTCTTGGTGAAGACTCTCTAATTTCGTTGGTGGTATGACACCAAGAGACGACTTTCCTT